>NW_012123154.1:3409412-3436987 GCF_000951035.1 Colobus angolensis palliatus | reverse complement strand
GTTTTTTGTAGTTTTTTTTTTTAGTAGAGACGGGGTTTCACCGTGTTAGCCAGGATGGTCTCGATCTCCTGACCTCGTGATTCGCCCGTCTCGACCTCCCAAAGTGCTGGGATTACAGGCTTGAGCCACCGCGCCCGGCCTCATCATGAAATCTTTAAACATTCCTATTACAGAATGGTATTGCTTAGGTTGTCTTCCAGGGTTTTTATAATTTGGGGTTTTACATTTAAGTCTTTAATTTATCTTGACTTGATTTTTGTATGTGGTGTAAGGAAAGCTCCAGTTTCAATCTGCATATGGCTAGCCAGTTATCCAACACCACTTATTGAATAGGGAGTTTGTTCTTCATTGTGTGTGTTTGTCAGCTTTGTCGAAGATCACATGATTGTAGGTCTGTGGCCTTATTTCTGGACTCTCTATTCTGTTCCATTGGTCTATACATCTGCTTTTGTATCAGTACCATGACATTTATACTGTGGCCCTATCATATAGTTTGAAGTCAGATAACATGATGCCTCCAGTTTTGTTCTTTTTGCTTATGATTGCCTTGGCTCTTTTTTTTTGGTTCTGTATGAATTTTTAAATGAATTTTTAATTTTTTTCTAGTTCTTTGAAGAATGTCATTGGTATTTTGATAGAAATAGCATTGAATTGGTAAATTGCTTTGGACAATACGACCACTTTAATGATGTTGATTATTCTTATCCATGAGCATGGAATGTTTTCCTATTTGTTTGTGTCATCTCTGATTTCTTAGAGCAGTGTTTTGTAATTCTCATTGTAAAGATCTTTCACCTCTCTGGTTACCTGTGTTCCTAGGTATTTTATTTTATTTTATTTTATTTTGTTTTATTTTTTAGACAGAGTCTCACTCTGTCACCCAGGCTGGAGGGCAGTGTCATGATCTCAGCTCACTGCAACCTCTACCTCCTGGGTTTAAGCAGTTCTCCTGCCTCAGCCTCCCAAGTAGCTGGGATTACAGGCATATGCTACCACATCTGGCTAATTTTCATATTTTTAGTAGAGACAGAGTTTCACTATGTTGGCCAGCTGGTCTCGAACTCCCAACCTCAGGTTATCTGCCAGCCTTGGCCAACCAAAATGCTGGGATTATAGGCATGAGCCACCATGCCCAGTCTGGTATTTTATTCTTTTTATGGCAATTGTGAATGGGATTGTGTTCCTGATTTGACTCTTGATTTGGCTGTTGTCAGTGTGTAGGAATGCTAGTGATTTTTGTGTGTTAATTTTGTATCCTGAAACCTTGAGGAAGTTATCAGCTGAAGGATCTTTTGGGCTGAGACTATGGGATTTTCTACACGTAGAATCATGTCATCTGCAAACAGTGATAATTGTACTTCCTCTCTTTCTATTTTGATGCCCTTTCTTTCTTTCTCTTGCCTGATTGCTCTGGCCAGGACTTCTAATACTATGTTTAATAGGAGTGGTGAGAGAGGGTATCCTTGTCTTTTGCCAGTTTCCAAGGGGAATGCTTCCAGCTTTTGCTCATGCAGCATGATGTTGGTTGTGGGTTTGTCATAGATGGCTCTCATTGCTTGGAGGTATGTTCCTTCCATACTTAGTTTATTGAGAGTCTTTAATATAAAGGGCTATTGAATCTTATTGGAAGCCTTTTCTGAATCTATTAAGATAATCCTGTGGTTTTTGTCTTTAGTTCTGTTTATGTGATGAATCACATTTTTTGATTTGTGTATGTTGAGCCAACCTTGCATACCAGGGATAAAACCCACTTAATTATGGTGGATTTGCTTTTTGATGTGCTGCTTGATTCAGTTTGCAAGTATTTGGTTGAGGATTGTTGCATCGATGTTATCAAGAATATTAATCTGTAGTCTTCTCTGTTGTGTCTCTGCCAGGTTTTGGTATCAGGATTATGCTGACCTCATAGAATGAGTTAGGGAAAAGTTCCTCCTCCTCAATTTTTTTGGAATAGTTTCAGTGGGGATACTACCAGATCGTCTTTGTATATCTGGTAGAATTCGGCTGTGAATCCATCTGGTCCTGGGCTTTTTTTGGTTGGTAGGCTATTTATTACTGATTCAATTTCAGAACTCATTATTGATCTGTTCAGGGAACCAATTTCTCCCTGGTTCAGTCTTGGGAGGGTGTGTGTGTCCAGGAATTTATCCATCTCTTCTAGGTTTTCTAGTTTGTGTACATGGAGGTGTTTGCAGTAGACTCTGATGGTTGTTTGTATTTCTGTGGGGTCAATGGCAACATACACTTTTGTCATTCCTAATTGTGTTTATTTGTATGTTCTCTCTTTTATTCTTTACTTGTCTAGCTAGTGGCCTATCTTATTAATTTCTTCAAAAACCCAACATTTGGATCTGTTGATCTTTTGAATGGTTGTTCATATCTCTGTCTCCTTTAGTTCAGCTCTGATTTTGCTTATTTCCTGTCTTCTGCTAGCTTTGGGGTTGGTTTGCTCTTGCCTCTCTAGTTCTTTTAGTTGTGATGTTAGGTTGCTAATTTGACATATTTCTAACTTTTTGATGTAAGT
This sequence comes from Colobus angolensis palliatus, assembly GCF_000951035.1. Lineage (NCBI taxonomy): Eukaryota > Metazoa > Chordata > Mammalia > Primates > Cercopithecidae > Colobus > Colobus angolensis. Next base: position 3,434,463 of record NW_012123154.1, on the reverse strand, counting down.
GTTTAGTGCTATGAATTTCCCACTTAACATTGCCTTAGCTGTGTCCCAGAGATTCTGGTATGTTGTATCTTTATTCTTATTAGTTTCAAAGAACTTCTTGATTTCTGCCTTACTTTCATTATTTATCTAAAAGTCATTCAGGAAAAGATAGTTTAATTCCCATGTAATTGCACAATTTTGAGTGTTTTTTCAGTCTTGAGTTCTATTTTTATTGCACTGTGGTCTGAGAGAGTGTTTGGTATGACTTCAATTCTTTTGTATTTGCAGAGGATTGTTTTTTGTCCAATTGTATGGTTCATTTTACAGTATGTGCATGTGGCAATGAGAAGAATGCATATTCTGTTGTTATGGGGAGGAGAGTTCTGTAGGGCTCTATTAGATCCACTTAGCCCAATGTTGAGTTCATGTCCTAAATATCTTTGTTAATTTTCTGCCTCAGTGATCTGTCTAATACCATCAGTGGGGTGTTAAAGTCTCCCACTGTTATTGTGTGGGATCCTAAGTCTTTTTGTAGGACTCTAAGAACTTTCTTTATGAAACTGGGTGCTCTTGTGTTGGGTGCATATATATTTAGAATAGTTAGGTCTTCTTGTAGAATTGAACCCTTTACCACTGTGTAATGCCCTTCTTTGTCTTTTTAAATCTTGGTTGGCTTAAAGTCTTTTTTATCTGAAATTAGGGTTGCAATGCCCGCTTTTTTCTCTGATTTCCATTTGCTTGGTAGATTCTCCTCCAACTCTTTATTTTGAGCCTATGGGTGTCACTGCATGTGAGACGGGTCTCTTGAAGACAGCATACCATTGGGTCTTGCCTTTTTATCCAGCTTGCCACTGTGTGCCTTTTAAATGGGGCACTTAGCCCATTTATATTCAAGGTTAGTATTCATATGTGTGGATTTGATCTTGTCATTGTGGTGTTAGCTCATTATTATGCCAGCATGTTTTTGTGGTTGCTTTATAGTGTCAGTGGTCTGTGTACTTAGGTGTGTTTTTGTATTGGCTGGTAATGGTCTTTCCTTTTCATATTTAGTGCTCCTTTCAAGAACTCTTGTAATGTGAGTCTGGTGGTAACAAACTCAGTATTTGCTTCTCTGAAAAGTATCTTCTTTCTCCTTCAATGAGGAAGCTTAGTTTGGCTGGATATGAGATTCTTGGCTGAAGATTTTTTTTTTAAAGAATGTTAAATATAGGTCCCAAATTTCTTCTGGCTTATAGGATTTCTGCTGAGAGGTCTGCTATTAGCCTGATGGGGTTTCTCTTGTGGCTGACCTGCCTTTTTTGCTATCTGCTTTTAACATTCTTTCATTTGACCTTAAAAAATCTGATGACTATGTGTCTCTGGGAAAATCATTTGCAGAATCTTGCAAGAGTTATCTGTATTTCCTGAATTTGACCATTGGCCTCTCTAGAAATGTTGAGGTTTACATGAACAATAGCCTGAAATACGTTTTTCAAGTTGTTTGCTTTCTCCCTATCCCCTTCAGGGATGCCAATGATTCATAGATTTGGCCTCTTTACATCATCACATATTTCTTGGAAGTTTTGTTTGTTCATCTTCATTCTTTTTTCTTCATTTGTGTCTGACTGTCTTATATCAGAGTACCAGTTTTCAAGTTCTGAGATTTTTTCTTGTTTGGGCTATTCAGCTCTTAATACTTGTGACTGCATTGTGAAATTCTTGTAGTGTGCTTTTCAGCTCTATCAGATTCATTAGCTTCTTTTTTATACTGGCTCTTTTGTCTATCCAGCTCCTGTATTGTTTTATTGTGGTTCTTAGTTTCCTTGCATTGGGATTTGCTCTTCTCCTGAATCTTGATAATCATTCCTATCCATTTTCTGAATTCTATTTCTGTCATTTCAGCCAACTCAGCCTAGTTAAGAACCTTTGTTGAAGAACTAGTGTGATCATTTTGAGGACATAGACACTTTACTCTGGCCATTTGAGTTGCCAGAGTTCTTACATTGGTTCTTTCTCACCTCTGCATATGGGTGTTCCTTTAACTGCTGAGCTGCTTCTGATTGAAGTGATGAGGTGGGGGCAGGGTAATTGTGTTGGAGTCTCAGGTCAGGCAGCCTTGCCCAGTGAGAAGGGAGGACCAGAACCTGTGTGGAGAACAGTCTGGCTACCTTTCCATGAGGTGAGTGCTCTGTGTTCACGATCCAGACCAGCCTCTGGTCCCTGTAGACTCTCCAGAGCCTGGAGACAGCAAGGGCATGGGCTGCAAATGGCAACCCACTCCCTCCTGCTGGGAGCTCTGTCCCAGGGAGTTGCAGTGCTGCTACTAGTTAGATATCCCTAGCTTGGGTAGGGGGTGGGTAGCTGGAGACCCTGGCCAGGAGAACCCACCCAGTGAGGAGATGAGGGCTTGGGAATCTACATAACAAAAGTCTGGCCATTTTTCCACAGGGCTGCTGCAATATGCTGGGGGCCCACTCCAGTCCCTAGTCATCTTGGATTTTCCAGTACCTGAAGGGATCGACTATCAAGGCTGCAAAACAGCAAAAACTGCAGCTTGCCCCACCCTCTGTGAGTTTCAACCCAGGGAAGTATGAACTTGCTGCTGGCCGAAACATACGTGCAGGGGTGGTTTCAGACCTCAATCTGGAGATTCCACCCAATGAAGAGAAAGGGGATCCAGGACTTGAGTGAAAAAGCAGTCTGGCTGTTTTTCCATAGAGCTTCTGTGCTGTGCTGGGGGACTGCTCCAGTCCTTAGTCACTTTGGACTCCCTAGAGCTTGAAGGCAACAATGGCTAAGGCTGTGAAACAGAAAAGATGGCAGCCCATCCCTCCCACTGGGAACTCCATCCCAGGGAGGCTTGGAACCATTGCCAGCCAGAAAACACCAGCAAGGTGGCTAGTGACCCCAATGAGGAGATTCCACTCAGTGAGGAGAAGGGGAGTCAGGGACCTGCATTTAAAAAACAGTTCAGCCACTTTTTTTGTAAGGCATCTGCACCAAAGGCAACAATGGCTAAAGCTGCAAAACAGCAAAGATGGTGGCTTCCCTCTCCCTCTGGAAGCTCCATCTCAGGGAGGTGTAATGCTCTTACTGGTGGCTGGCTGGAGTTCAAAGCCAGTGGGTTTTTTATCTAGTGAGGTACCATGGAAGTGGGGACTGCAAACTGTAGCTACTCAGCCTACTAGATTCCTAGGGGTATGTACAGGGATCTAACCTCCCACTTTGCAAGAGCTGCAGCTGCTTTTGCCAGGAAGCCTGATATCTAAAGTTCCCAGGGCTCTAGGTATACCTAGGCAGTTGCCCTGCTGAAACTCCATGTAGCTGTGCATGTCAGACTGCAAGCCCTGGTGTAGTGGGTTTACGAGGGGTCTCCTAACCCAAGGACTGCAAAGATCCATGGGAGAACCATGGGTCCCCAAGGTTGTTCACTCATTCACCCACTGCTTCCCTGGGTTTGGGAGGCTTTGCTGTCTCCATGTCATTTCCAAGTGGACAGTCATCCTGCCTTGCTTTTCTCTGTTCTCCACGCATTGAATTGTTTTCTTGATGAATCCCAATGCTTGTACCTGAATTCTTCAAGTTGCTTCAAGTTGAAGATGCTGTATTTACTTGCCCTTTCTTTTCTCTCCGTGAGAGTGGTGCACCCTAGCTGCTTCTAGTCAGCTATCTCGGCCAGTCCCCTTTTCACCAGTCTCTTCTACTTTTTAAATTTTGTTCACTGTATTCTCTGTGCCTGGTACATAGCTGGTACTCAATAATTATTCATCAAATAAATGAACTCAAAGCTTCCAACTCATATGAATCACTGGCGTTTAGTTATCTCAGATTAACTATCTCCCTAAAGGCTAGCATTACTAGACGTTTCCAATTTGCAGGTTCAGTTAACACCTGATGAAACATTGTTCCTTGACCTCCTGCTTTTGCATTTAGACAGGACCATTCCAGTGTCACTGATGAAGGAACAAATTCTTCCAGGGACTCTGAAATCAAAAGACCTTGGTTGCACCCTCACTCTACCTAGAGGTGCAAGTGCAGACAGCACTGCTTTCTGTGAGCATAACCTTCTGAGCTGCAACTAAGCTTGCCTTTTCTCTCTTCCATGTCTCACTTTTTGTCTTCATCTGGGAGATAGGGAACAAAACTGTCACTATTGATCCTACCCCTTCTCCTTCTTTCTATCAAGTCTCAGCAGATTTTCTCCCTTATTCACTGATTGTCTTTCTTAGTTTGGTCTGGGTTTGGTCTGGCTGTGCCCAGAAAGGCACTGCTTGCTCCCCTCTGTACTAGGAGGAGTACTTAGCTCACCTGGGAGTCTAAGGTTGCTTGCAGTCTTCTGTGCCAGCTCAAAGCACAAGACCACCCTGCTGCCTTCTACTGCCATACCATACAATTACATATGCCTGACTCTAGAATACCGACATTTAGCCAGGAATTTAACTTCCCCTACTCTAATATAATGGATATGTCCTCACCTTAACACTGTACAGTTCACATTGACGTAACTTGTAAAATATTAGCTGACATTCTTCAGCATTTTCTATCTTTCAAAATTACCTATTTCTCAGTCAAGATAATAAAATGGTTCGAAAAAGAAAAAAATATCTGTGTGTTGCATGAAAACACACATGCAGCAGACTCACTCTATCTGACAGACCTTGACTGGGCCCACTAACCAGCTGATATTGATGCAGACCTAATTGGCATCATAATCTCCTAATGGGCTGCTGCTAATGGGCTGCTCCTAATGGGCAGCTCATGTCTGCAGCAGAAGCCACTAGATACTAGAATCCCAAGGCAGTTCCCACATATGCAGCACACCACCTTCAGTCAGCCTGGGTCTTACCTCACCCACCAGCCCAGATAGCACCTGCCAATCAAAACACTCAGATAATTTGCCCTCTACTATGGGATAAAGACTGTTCATAGCTGTTTTAAAGGACTTACTGCACTTCTCTTCCCTTGAACTTCATCACTCGGAGCCTAGACTTTGTACTGGAAGAGGTTTTCGACTTTGCAGTAAAGCTTTTCCATGCTATGCTCAATCTCTGGTGCCTTTGTGTTTCTTTTCACTTTACTGTAGCTCCTTTAGCTCCAGTACTGAAAGGTCATCTTCTTTCCTAAACAAAATAATGTTTAGAACAAAGAAGTTAATCACTTAGTACTATGTTTGATGCTATAGTTGAATTACTTTAATACTATTTCAATTAAATGTACTTGGAAAACATGGATTCTCTTAGTCCAAATTTCCAAATGCTTCCTGATCAAGTCACATATGCACACTTGTTTCAAGCAGAAGTTTGAAAAAAATGCTTACTCTTTTACCAGTGAACAGTTCTTGTCACATTTAAGTAAATTCTGAAACCACTAAAACTAATTTTATTCCAATGGTTCTGAGCTTATTTTTCCAAATCATATAGGCTAAGATTAGAGTTCATGGAGATAAATTTAGCAAATATCTTAAAACACAGTTACTAATGTATAGAAACTTTACATTGGAACCAGTCTTCTCCTCTTTGGCCTTTTTTCAATGAAGGTAAGAAGAACCTATATTAACTTGGCATGAATTTATTTCTCTTTGTTTTACAGCTCCTCTTGTTTCTTAGCCAATTGTAGAGGTAGGGTTGGGAATGAGAAGTAATATATTTAAGATCTCTGTCCTCCATCCTCCACATGCTTTGAACCTTGATAATTTGTGCCTATATTCTTGTGACTTCCAGTTCTTAATAGGGGATAGAGGAATTCTTCTGGGCCCACCTCATTCTTTTGAATTTTCAATAGATTTTCAATATCCTCAGTCATTCCTGTCACCTTGGCTATGTCATTAGGAGAAACCAGAAAACCAGCTGGAGCCACCTTGCCCTTGACTGTGCCCTCTTTAGTATCCCCTTGAGCTCAACCAATCAGAGATATAGAAACAGAAGACAAATTCCACTAATTTGATTCTCCCAGAGTATCCTTTCAAATACTCTACAGAATCATACCTCAGTTATTGGATGACCATCCAGCCATCTTCAGTTCACCAGTCCTGCATTTGGTGTCTCAACACCCTTTCCAAAATCTAACTGTGGCTGCAGTGGTAACTTCATGCCAATCCCATTTCTGCTGCCAATATCAGGGTTACTGGTTTTACTTCTGACACCTGTAGCGTTTCAGATGGTTTGCAGATAGCGAGGAAGACCCCACACGCCCTAAATATCCACATGCTTACTGGTTACATTAAGTTCCTGTTTCAATAAGCAAAGCCAACCAAAGCTTCTCAGAAGCATAAGATCACACAGGGCATACACAGAGACAACACATTTCAATGCAACTTCTCTTAGCCTCAAGGTTCCCTATCAGAAGCATAAAACTACTACAGCATTGTCCAGGTAGTGTAGGGTATCACCTAATGTGAAAAGCTCAATGATTGAGAGGCCTCTTGGTACTTGCATAAGCATTCCAAAAGAGCTAACACTAAAAGCATTGTGTTTCCCTTTTCAGGGAATATTTATATAATTATACATATGCGCACGCACACACATGTGCGCGCACATATATAAGAGCTCCATATATACACATATATGTGTGTGTATATATATACATTTTTCCTGATCTTGAGTTAAACTTAGCATCAAAAAAGCTATATACTCATTTGAAAACTAAATTAATATTAGTAATTATCACCTAATAATATCTTTGCTCCCACCTTTCCACTTTTCAAAAAGCCCATTTTCTGTACTATTTCTCACAATTCCCTAGCTCTCCATGACTAAATGTCCTTTAGTCCTCCAGGTCCTTCCCATATTTCTCCCATCATACCATGTAACCTGCTACATTATAATTTCCTTTATTTATGACCTCTACTAGACTGTGAGTTGTCTATGGACAGGGACTATATCTCCTTGCTGTTATACTTCCTAGTGCCTAACCACAGTCCTGGCACAAAATAAGGGTATATTAGTCTGCTCAGGCTGCTATAACAAAATGCCATAGATTGGGAGTCTGTTGCTTAAACAACAGAAATTTATTTCTAACAGTTATGGAGGATTGGAAAGCTAAGATCAAAGTTTCAGCTAATTCAGTTTTTGGCCCTAAATGAGGGCCTCATTTAACTTTTATCACCTCCTCATAGGCCCTATCTCTACATAATGTCACATTGGGGGTCAGAGATTCAGCATATAAATGTTGGATGGACATAAACATTCAGCTGACAACAAAAGATTTAATTTGTTGTATGAAAGAATGGATAAATATAAATAATAGTAAATGTATCTTGAATATGATTCAAAATTTCAGAATTCTTCGAAGATACTCATTTGTTAAACATCTTTATCCAAAAGGCCCCAGGAAGGCTCACTCTTTTATTAATGGAAAAGAAAGGTATCTGATCAATTCAGTAATAGGCATAGTTCAATGTTACATATAACAAAATAGCATCTTAAGTACCTGTAAGGTCTCATAATTACATAGTATAACTTAGTAATTGTGTTAGGCAACCCTCAAAATGTCTTCCAATGATCCCCTCCCCACTTATTGGTATTTACTTCCTTATATAATCCCCTCTCCTTGAGTATGGAGGGAACCTACATACTTGCTTGTAGTGAACTAAATGTATCAAAGTTGTTTTATATTACTGATGTAACAAATTGCTGATATATTTACTGATACTGAGATATATAACAAATTACTGATATCCTGTTGCTGATACAACAAATTACCATGGTGTCTTAAAGCAATACAAATTTGTTATCTTACAATTCTGGAGGTCAGAAGTCCAAAATAGTTCTCACTAAGCTAAAGTCAAGGTGTTGGTGAAGCTGCATTCTTTTCCTGGGCTCTGGGGAACAGTCTGTGTCCTTGCCTCTTCCAGCTTCTGGAGGCTGCCTCCATTACTCGATTCATGGCCTCCTTCCATCTTCAAAGCCAGCAGTTTTGCCAGTCAAGTCTTCTTATATCTAATCAATCTGACGCTGCCTCTTCTGCTTCCCTCTTTTACATTTAAAGGACTTTGTGATTACATTGGGCTGACCCAGATAATCCAGCATCATCTCTTTATTTTAAAATCAGCTGACAAGCAACCTTAATTCTATTTGCAAACTTTAATCCCCCTTGCGATGTAACATAACACATATACAGGTCCTTGGGATCAGGATGTGGACATCTTGAGTGGGAGAGGGGAGGGGGGTAGAATTATTCTGCCTACTGAAAATGGAATGTCACTTGCATGATTATATGACAAAAGAATATGACTTCCATCTTGTTTGTATTCTCTCTTGCTGAACTCTCTCTTGTCCTCTTCCTTGCTTACTCTGATGAAGCATGCTTCTATATTGTAAGATACTCTGTGGAGAGACCCATAGAGCAAGGAACCAAGCAAGTCTCTGGCCAACAGCTCATAAGGAGTTGAAGCCTTAGTCCAGCAATACACAAGGGACTGAATCCCATTGATAACCACACAAGTGAGCTAGGAAGCAGATCCTTCCCAGTTGAGCCTCGAGATTTGTGCTGCCTTATGAGAAACCAAACCTAGAGGACCATAGCTAAGCCACACTCAGCTCAGACTCCCAGCTTGCAGAAATTCTGAGCTAATTAGTGTTATTGTTTTAAGCCACTAGGTTTTGTAATTTGATCAAAAAATTAACCAAAGATCCAGGAAGTTCAGTTAACCTCAAGCAAGATAAATACAAAGAAAACAAGTGCTAATCAAACTACTTAAAAACAAAGATAAAAAGAAAACTAACATATCACATATTAGGTGACAGCAATGATAATGTCTAACTTAACAAAATCAATGGAGGCCAGCAGCAATGGAAGAATATCTTTAAAATGCTCAAATAAAGCAATGCTCAATTTAGAATTCTGCATCCAATGAAAATTCTTCAAAAATTATAATAAAATAAAGACATTTTCAGATAAACAAAAGCCAGGAAAATGTTTTAGCAGTAGACCTGCATTACAGGAAGCTCTAGAAAAGCAACCGAACAAACAAATATATAAAATTTTTTTAATCTTCAGGTTCAAGAAAAATGATACCAGATGGAAACTTAGATATATATGAATATATAAGATATACTGCATATGTGGGAAAACATAAAGACCTACTTTTTTTCTTTATAAAATTTCCTTAAAGGATAACATACTGTATAAAACAAAATAATAACATAATGACATGGGGACTTAAAACATATGAATAGCAAAATATATAGCAGCAACAGCACAAAAGATGGAGGAGGCACAAGTGGATTTACAATGTTAAAGGTTCTCACATTTTATATGAAGTGACTCACTACTAATTCTAAGTAAACTGTGGTAAGTGAAGTATGCATACTGTGATTCCTAGAGCAGCTGCCAATCAATCAATCAATAAATTAGCTAAAAATAGTATAGCCATTATGGAAACAGCATGGAGGTTCCTCAAAAAATTAAAAATAAAACTACCATATGATCCGGAAATCTTGCTTCTGGGTGTATATCCAAAGTGAATGAAATCAATATGTTGAAGAGATAACTACATTCCCATATTCATCAAAGCATTATTCACAATAGCCAAGATATGGAATCAATTTTCCCTGACAGATGAATGAATAAAGAAAATGTTTTATATATATAGACACACACACAATGGAATACTATTCACCCTTAGAAAAGAAGGAAATCCTGTCATTTGCCACAACACAGATAAACCTGGAGGACATTATGATGAGTGAAAGAAGACAGCCACAGAAAGACAAATATTGCATGATCTTACTTATACATAGAATCTTAAAAACTTGAACTCATAGAAGCAGAAAGTAGAATGGTAGTTCCCAGGGTCTAAGACAGGGAGGGGCTCAGAATAGGGAGATATTGGTTAAAGGATATGCAGTTTCAATTAGATAGGATGAATTCGTTCTGGAGATATATTGTATAGCACAGTGGCTATATTTAGTAATGATGTATTGGATTCTTGAAAATTGCTAAGAGATTAGTTCTTAAATGTTCTCACCACAAAAAAGTGAGGTGATATGAGGTGATAAATATGTTAATTAACTTGATATAATCATTTCACGATGTATACATATATCAAAACATCACATTATGCACCATAAATATATATAATTTTTATTTGTAAATTATACCTTAATACAGCTAAGAAAAATTTTTAATAAAATAATAAAAATAAATTTAAAATAAAGAAATTAGCTTAAATGCCAATATAACAATATAAAAATAAAACTGAATGGTAAGAAACACGTGATGACCCAAGAAAAGAGAGGAAAAAAGAAACAGAGGAACCAGAAAAAGATGGGACAAATAGAGAAAACACACAGCAAGATAACAGACATGAACTATATCAACACGTACATTCAATGTAAATGGATTGAACTCTCCAATTAGGAGGAAAAGACTCACAGTGGCTAAACAACAATACCTAACTATATACCATACACAAGGAACATACTTTGGTATAAAGTATACAAATAGGCAGAGAGTTCTAAAACACAGAAAGTGACAATGCAAACAACAAGCTGATGTGGTTAGATTAATGCCAAAGTGGACTTTGAAACAATAAGTACATTCACAGACAAATCGGGGTATTTCATAATTTTAAAAGGGTGAATTCTTCAAAGGACATTACAAACCTAAATGTATAGCAAATATTTACAAAACTAAAATATGTAGAGCAAATATTTACAAAACTAAAAGGAAAAAAGACAAATGCACAACCATGATTAAATATTTTATCATTACTCTCTCAGTAATTGTTAGAATAACTAAACAAATAATAAGTTTACAGAAGATCTGAACACTACTATCAATTAGTTTGACCTAATACCCAGCAATGTTCAGAATTCACATTCTTTCCAAATGCACATGGAATATTCATTAAATAGAATATACGCTGAGCCCTAAAATAAGTCTTAATAAATTTCAAAAAGTTGAAATACTACAGGATATGTTCTTGAAATAAACAAAATTAAATTTTAAAATTGTAACAATAGGAATCTAAAAAATCTTCCCCCAAAATGGAAATCAAACAATATACTTCGAAATAACCCAGGATCCAAAGAAAAATGACAAGAAGAATTAGAAAATATTTTCAATTGAATGATAATGAAAACACAACATATCAAAATTTGTAGGATACAACTAAAGCAATGCTTAGAGGGAATTTATTATTCCAGATGCTTTTATTAAGACAAAACCATCATTAAAAAATATGATAAAAGCTAATTAAATTGAAAGATATAATAGTTCATGATTGGGAGAGTGAATATTATTAAAATATAATTCCTACCTAAACTGTTCTATAGATTCAACACAGTCCAAATAAAATCTGAGCAGGTTTTTTTTTTTAATTAGACAGCTGATTTTAAAAGTTATATGGAAATGAAAATTACCAAGAGTAGCCGAAATAATTTTGAAAAATAAGAACAGTTTTAAAAAACTGAAACTACCATTTCAATGCTTCTATAAATTTATAGTAATCAAGACAATGTGGCATTGGTGTAAATACAGGTAAATTGATAACATAACAATACAGGGTCTACCAGTAGATTCACACATATATGGCCAATTGATTTTTACAGACATCAATGTGACTCAATGGAAAAAAGATCAGGTGTTCTTTTCCAACACATGGTGTTAGAACCATGCATGTGAGAAATGTTTCTTTTAAATTCATCTGAATTCTTATCTCACATGATCATATAAATTAATCCAAAATGAATCATAGACCTAAACATGCAAATAAAACTCTAAAACTTATTTTAAAAAAAAAAAGAATATCTTTTTGACCTGGGGTAAGCAAAGATTTCTTAGATGGGGTACAAAAAGTGGTAACCATAAAAGAAAAAAACAGTTAATTAGACTTCATCAAAAATTGAAAATACCAAGTGTTTACAAGATGTAGAATAATTGAAATTTTCATACATTTTAGTGGGAATGTCAAATGGGTACAACCATTTTATAAAACAGTTTGGCAATTTGTTATGACATTAAACATACATCTACCATATGTCCCAGCAAATCATTTATAATAAGCGTTCACCTAATATCAATGATAGATTCCTGGAAACTGTGACTTTAAACAAAACAATGTACAGCAGGTCAACATCTTTTACTTGTAACATTAATGAGAAAATAATTTAGCTTTGTCATAGGTTGAATTTATCAACCATGTTAAGTGAGAACTAATTGTACTAAGTATTTATCCAAGACAAATAAAAATATATATCCACAGAATTACTTAGATAAAAATACTCATAGTATATTGACTCATAAAAGCCAAATTTGGAAACCCAAATGTCCATCAATAGGTGAATAAAGGAACATATTTCAGTGTCTTTATACAAAGGAATACTACTCAGCAATAAAAAGTGAATCTGGTAATACACTCAACGTGAATGCATTTCACAGACCCAATATGGAGAGAAAGAAATTGACACAAAAGAGGGCATCTTGTAGAATTCTGTGTGATGGTAGAAATCAGAAGAGTGTTTACCTAAGGTGGTACTAAGGGGACAATGACTGCAAAGAGAGCAGTGGACTCCTGCTATGTTGGAAATGTCCTAAGTGTTGATTAAGGTTGTAGCTACAAATGTGTATTCATTTGTTCAGTCTCATCAAGCTGTAACTTAAAATTTATGTTTTATTATATGTAAATTCCATCTCAATAAAGTTGCTTTTTAAACAAATGAGACTATTGGCTTACTTAATTAGTGCTATTAGTGAAACTGTTAATAATATAACAAAATCATAGACTGAGAAGGAAACATATTCAGGCATTCCTTTAACAACACCTAAGTGTACCCCACAAAGCAGACCAGTGATATTAGCAGATTCGTGAGATTATCAGATTGTTCTTTGTTTTTTTGTTTTGTTTTGTTTTGTTGTTTGTGTTTGTTTTTTCAAGATGGTGGGTTAGAGACTTTTAGCATGCTTTAGCCACTTGGAAATAGCAAGAGAGTGCATAAAGATGAACTCTCTGAGCTTTAATTCAATAAGGAAAACAGGAATCCACCAGAATCATGAAGGAAGTCCCAGATCCTGGTGAGGAAAATGCAGGCAAGTAGCTCCTGTGATGGCATCCAGCTGATAAAAGTGAGGTAGTCCCTAGTATGCAAGAGAGGCAGAGAGCCTTTCTCTGTGATTCACCTTTCCACTGGGGATCCGAGCAACCCAGGCTAAAAGAGAGCCCTTTGTTTCTCTCAAGCCCTGGAGCTAACTTGGGGAGAGGCTTGGAGACACTAAGAGGGAAAGACACCAGAAAAACCTGCAGGAATTTTCCAACACCCGGGACCAAAAGCAAGACATCATTTTTATTCCAGGTGCATACAAAGTCAGCCATTCTTTGGCAACCCAGCAGCATACCTGGGCATGCATTTTTTTTGTCTCAGGCCAGAGGTTAGAGTGGTTGCTCTGGAGTGAGGTAGGGGCCTCCACAGCCAGAATTGTGGAAAACACGTCAGTAGTAGGCACTGGAATTGTGCTCTCCCCATCGCAGGCCTGGGGCCAAGGGAGAGCTACTACAGCTGTAGTTTCTCCTCGGTGGTGAGACTTGCAGCCAGGCCCAGCTTGGTGACCTGGAACTGGTCTACATGTGCCATTGCTGGATGCCCCAGCCTGCTCCCCTAATATTGTGGTGCAGCAGACCCTCTCTACTTCATCCCCAGTCAGAATTCCAGACATTCAAAACACCTGCTCACCTAGATTGGTAGCCTGAGCTGCCCCCCTCTTCCTATGCAGAGATTCTGGAGCAGCAGGGCCTTCTCTGCTTCACAGCCAGGCAGATCTTCAGACATTCAGAGCTCCCACTTGACTGGAACAGCAGCCTGAGCCACCTCACCCTTCCTGTGCAGAGATTCTGGCAAAGCGAGACTCTCTTTACTCCATGCACAAGAAGATAGCCAAGCATTCAAAGAATCTAACTCACCTGAATCAGCAGCCTGAGTCAGCCCACCCTTCCTATGCAGGAATTTTGGTGACTGGGACCCCCTCCACCTCTTACCCAAGCAGATCTCCAGGCAGTCAGAGCACCCATTCCTCTGGATTACCAATCACAGCTGCCTTACCATTCCTGTGCAGAGATTGTGGTGCAGTGGGGCCCTCTATACTTCATGCCCAGGCTGAACTACAGGCACCTAAAGCACCCACTCTGCTGGATTAGGAGTTTAGGCTGCCACCCCTACCCATGCAGAGAACTTGGGGCCAAGGAGGTTTCCCAACTCCATGCAGTATGAGAGTATGTAAAACAATTAAACACATCTGGGAACTTGGTGACCACCCACTGGAGTGTCCCTCAGCACTGGTGCTTGTGCCTACCATCAGGGGAACTATAGGTGGGCTTGCCTGGTCTGGCCATACCCATCTTGCCTCCCACCTCCACTAAGCTTAGCAGGGAGCTCAGACTATCATGCACTCTACAGATCAGCACACTGTCTGAGGCAACAGAGAGCTTCTCCCAGTAAACAAGGGTCAAATACACACCTAGCTACGTTGGCCACAGATGAATCTTACCCATACATGCCATCTACTGGCTTGTAGGTTGAACCACAGAACCAATTTTGTTTTTAAACCTGCCAAAAGAAGTACATAGGGCTATAGAAGCAAAGCCTGAAGACCCTATCCAACATTCTCTACAGTCACACCCCTTAGAGAGTAAGGAAAGAAAAGGGGAAAGAAAAAAACAGTAATACTACAAGGAAAGAAAGAAAGAAAAAATCCTACCCACACAAAAATAATTACAAAAAACTACAAATGTCAGCATCTCCAGATGAGAAGAAACCAGTGCAAAAATGCTGGCACCATGAAAAATCTGAATGTAGTGACATCACCAAGGGATCACATTAGCTCTCCAGCAATAGCCCTAACCAAAATGGAAATTCAGAAATAACAGATAAAGAATTTAAAGCATAGACTGCAAGGAAGCTCAATGAGATCCAAGACAAGATTGAAAATCAAGAAAAAGACCCTTCTAAAGTAATTTCAGAAATGAAGGAAGATATAAACATCTTAAAAAAGAAATCAATCGGACCTGGAATTTAAAAGCTCACTTAAAGAATTTCAAATACAATTGAAAGCTTTATGAATAGACTGGAGTAAGCAGAAGAAAAAATTTCAGAGCTTGAAGACCATTCTTTTAAATAAACCCAGTCAGACAAAAAAAAAAAGAAAAAAGAATTTTAAAAAATAAACAAAGTCTTTGTGAAGTATGAGATTATGTAAAGCAACTAAACCAATGAATTGTTGGCATTCCTGAGAGAGCAGAAGAAAAAGGCAACAACCTGGAAGACATACTTGAAGGAATAATTTTTTTAAAAAGTCCTTAATCTTGCAAGGAAGTAGATACCCATACACAAGAAATCCAGAGAACAGGGAGGGGGGACAGACAGCATTAGAAGAAATACCTAATGTAAATGAAGAGTTAATGGATGCAGTACACCAACATGGCACATGTGTACATGTGTAACAAACCTGCACGTTGTGCACATGTACCCTAGAACTTAAAGTGTAATAAAAAATAAATAAATAAATAAAATTTTAAAATCCAGAGAACATCTGTGAGATATTATAGAAAATGAATATCACCAAGGCATATATTCACTGGACTGTCCAAAGTCAATACAAAAAAAAAATGGTAGCTAGAGAAAAAGGTAAGATCGCAAATAACAGGAACTGCATCAGGCTGACAGTGGACTTCTCAGCAGAAACTTTACAAGCCAGGAGAGATTAGGGTCTTATTTTCAACATTATTAAAGAGAAGAAATTCCAACCAATAATTTCACATCCCACATTAAGTTTCCTAAGAGATAGAGAAATAAAATATTTTCCAAACAAACAAATGCTAAGAGAATTCATTACCACTAGACCAGCCTTACAAGAGATATTTAAGGGAGTTCTAAACAAGGAAACAAAAGAATGATACCTGCTATCACAAAAACAACACACTCAAGTGGATAGCCCACAGACCCCATAAGGTAAGCATGCAACAGAAACTACAAAACAACCATCTAACAACTTCATGATAGGATCAAAATCTTATATATCAATATTAACCTTGAATGTAAACAGTCAAAATCCATCAAAAAATGCATTTTTTGATTTTGATTTAAAAAAAAAAGACCCTTCTATCTATCTACTGTCTTCAAGAGACTCATCTCACATGTAATGACACTCATAGGCTAAAAGTAAAAGATTGGAGAAAAAGCTATCACACAAATAGAAAACAAAAAACAGTACGAGTCACTATTCTTATATCAAATAAATGATACTTAAACATAATTTAAACCAGTAAAAAGAAAATGGCAAAGGAGGGCATTACATAATGATAAAGAGTTCAATTCAACATGAAGACTTAATTTTCCTAAATATATACTCACCCAACATTGGAGCACCCAGATTCATAAAACAACTATGTCTAGACCTATGAAAAGACTTAGACAACTGCACAATAATAGTGGGGGTCTTTAATATCCCATTGACAGCATTAGACAGATCATTAGTGGGGGTCTTCAATACCCCATTGACAGCATTAGACAAATCATTGAGGCAGAAAACTAACAAAGAAACTCTGGAGTTAAACTTGACACTTAACAATTGGACCTAATAGATATCTACAGAACACTCCACCCATCAACCACAGAATACACATTCTTCTCACTTGCCACCAGAACATACTCTAAGGTCAAACACATGTTTGGCCATAAAGCAATTCTCAATAAATTCAAAAAAATGAAATCATGCCAACCATACTCTCGGACCACAGTGGAATAAAAATAGAAATCAATACCACAAAGATTTCCCAAAACCACACAATTACATGGAAATTAAACAATTTGCTCCTGAATGACTTTTGGGTAGATAACCAAATTGACCAAGCGTAGTGGCTCATGCCTGTAATACCAGCACTTTGGAAGGCCAAGGCAGATAGATTGCTTGAACCCAGGAGTTTGAGACCAGTCTGGGCAATATGGCAAAATCCTGTCTCTACAAAAAAATACAAAAATTAGCCAGGCATGATTGTGCATGCCTGTATTCCCAGCTCCATGGGGGCTGAAAGGTAGGAGACTTGCTTCAGCCTGAGAAATCAAGACTGCAGTGAGCCATGATTGTGTCACTGCACTCCAGCCTGGGTGACAAAGTGAGACCCTGTCTCAACAAAAACAAAAATGAAATTAATGGAGAAATCAAAAATTCTTTGAAATAAACGAAAACAGAGACAAAATACCAAAATCTCTGGGATGCAGCAGGAGCAGTGTTAAGAAGAAAGTTTATAACACTAAACACCTAACTCAAAAAGTTAAACAGATCTTGAATTAACAATTTAACATCACAATCAGGAACTAGGAAAACAAGAACAAACTAACCCCAAAGCTAGCAAAAGCAAAGAAATAACTCAGAGCAGAACTGAGGGAAATCGAGATCCCAAAATCCACACATAAGATCAATAAAACCAAAAGTTGATTCTTTAAAAGGATAAACTGGATTGATAGACCACTAGTTAGATTAACAAAGAAAAAAGCAGAAGCTCCAAATACACACAATCAGAAACAACAAAGGTGACATGATAAGCAATCCCACGGAAATACAGAAAACCCTCAGAGACTGTTAAGAATTTCTTTATACCCACAAACTAGAAAATCTAGAGGAAATGAATAAATTCCTGGAATCACATAATCTCTCAAGGTGGAATCAGGAAGAAATTGAAACCATGAACAAACCACTATCAAGTTCCAAAATTTAATCAATAATAAAAAAATTTATCAACCAAAACCAGTCCCAGATTGCACAATTTCTATCACATGTACAAAGAAGAGCTGATACCAATTCTACAGAAATTGTTCAAAAAAATCAAGGAGGAGGTAAATTTTCCTAACTCATTCTATGAAGCCAGCACCACCCTGTACCAAAACCTGGCAAAGACACAACAAACAAAGAAAACTGCAGGCCAATGTCCCTCATGAGCATAGATGCCAAAAATCCTCAATAAGATACAAGCAAACAGAATCCAGCGCCATATGAAAAAGTTAATTCACTACAGTCAAGTAGGCTTCATTCCTAGGATGCAAGGTTGGTTCAACATACACAAATCAATAAATGTGATTCACCACATAAAGAGAATTAAAAACAAAAACCATATGATCATCTTAATAGATCACCATAAAAAGCCTTTGATAAAATTCAACATCTCTTCATGATAAAACCCTCAACAAAATAGGTATTGAAGGAACATACCTCAAAATAATAAGAGCCATCTATGACAAACCCTCAGCCAACATCATGCTGAATGAGCAAAAGCTGGAAGAATTTCCCCTTGAGAACTGGAACAAAACAAGGATGCCACTCTCATCATTCCTATTCAACATTGTACTAGAAGTCCTTGCCAGAGGAATCAGGCAAGAGAAAGAAATAAAAGGCATGCAAATAGGAAAAGAAGTCAAACTATCTCTAGTCATGCACAATATGATTCAACACCTAGGAAACCCTAAAGACTCTGTCAAAAGGCTCCTGGAACTCACAAACGACTCAAATAAAGTTTTAGGATACAAAAGCAATGTACAGAAATAAGTAGTATTTCTACACACCAATAACATTCAAGCCAAGAGGCAAATTAAGAATGCAATCCCATTTACAATAGCCACATAAAAAATAAAAATACCTAGAAACACATCTAACTAAGGAGGTGCTGACCTCTGCAAGGAGAACTACAAAATACTGATGAAAGAAATCAAAGATGACACAAATGGAAAAACATTCCATGCTCAAGGACTGAAAGGGTCAATATCCTTAAAATGGCCATATCACCCAAAGCAATCCACAAATTGAACGTTATTTCTATCACACTACCAGTATCATTTTTCACAGAACTAGAAAAAAAACTATTCTAAAGTTTATATGAAACAAACAAACAAACAAAAAGCCCAAATAGGCAAAGCAATACTAAGCAAAAAGAACAAAGCCAGAGATGTAACATTACCTAACTTCAAACTATGCTATAAGGCTACAGTAAGCAAAACAGCAATAGTACTGGTACAAAAGCAGACACATAGACCAGTGGAGCCAAATGGACAACTCAGAAATAAAGCCGTACACACCTATAGCCAACCAATCTTCAACAAGGTCAACGAAAATAAGCAATGGGGAAAGGACACCTATTCAACAAATGGTTCTGGGATAGCTGGCTAGCCATGTGTGGAAGAATGGAACTGGAACCGTACCTTTTATCATATATAAAAGTTAACTCAATATGGATTACAGATTTAAATAAAAGACCTCAAACTATAATAATCCTAGAAGAAAACCTAGAAAACACATCAGCCTTGGGAAGAATTTATGACTAAGTCCTCGAAAGCAATTGCAGGCTGGGTATGGTGGCTCATGCCTATAATCCCATCACTTTGGGAGGCCAAAGCAAGAGGGTCGCTTGAGTCCAAGAGTTTGACACCAGCCTGGGCGACATAGTGAGACCACATCTCTACAAAAAATTTTAAAAATTAGCTGGTGTGGTGGTGTACAACTGTAGTCCCAGCTCCTTGGAAGGCTGAGGTGGGAGGATTGCCTAAGCCCAGGACATCAACGCTGCAGTGAGCTATGATTACACCACTGCATTCCAGCCTGAGTGACAACGCAAGACCTTGTCTCAAAAAAAAAAATTAAAATAAAAATTGACAAGTAGGACCCAATTAAGTGAAAGAGCTTCTGCACAGAAAAGTAAAATATCAACAGAGTAAACAGACAACCTACAGAATGGGAAAAAATATTTCCAACTATGCATCTGACAAAGATTTGATATTCAGCATCTATAAGAAACTTAAACAATTCAATAAGCAAAAACAAATAACCCCATTAAAAAGTGGGTAAAAGTCATGAACAGACACTTCTCCAAAGAAGACAAACACACAGCCCACCAGCCCACAAACATACGGAAAAGTGCTCAATATCACTAATCTTCAGAGAAATGCAAATCAAAACCACAAGGATGTATCATCTCACACCAGTCAGAATTGCTATTATTGAAAAGTCAAAAAACAACAACAACCAACAACAACTGATGCTGGCGAGGCTGCAGAGAAAAGAGAACACTTATACACTATTGGTGGAAATATAAATTAGTTTAGCCCCAATAAAAGCAGTTTGGAGATTTCTCAAAGAACTTAAAACAGAACTATCATTCAACCCAGCAATCCCATTACTGTGAATGTATCCAAAAGAAAATAAATCATTCTATCAAAAAGATACATGCACTTGTATGTTCATCGCAGCACTGTTCACAATAGCAAAGACATGGAATTAACCTATAGACCAGATAAAGAACATGTACAACAGTGGACTGGATAAAGAAAATGTACATATATACCATGAAATATTACACAGCTAAAAAATAAATATATAAATAAATAACAAAATTATGTCCTTTGCAGCAACATGGATACAGCTGGATGCCATTATCCTAACTGAATTAATGCAGGAACAGAAAATGCATGTTCTCACTAACAGGTAGGAGCTAAGCGTTGGGTACCCATGGACACAACGTTGGAAACAATAGACATTGGAGACTACTGGGCAGGAGGGAGGGAGGGGGACATATTATATTCACTATGTGGGTGACAGGATCATTCATACTCCAAACCTCAGTGTCACACATTACACCCATGTAACAAACCCGCACGTGAATCTACAATAAAAGTTGAAATTATAAAAAAAAAAAAAATGGAAAGATTGTTCTGGCAGCTATGTGGAGAATGGACAGGAAGGGGCCCAGAAAAGATGCAGACACGCCAAGTATTAGAGGAAGGCTGAAGTAGACATGCAGAGAGGTCCACTAGAAAGTTGGTAATATCTGGAACCAGAGTAAAGAGAATTGCACAAATATAAAAGAGAATTAGGGAATAAAATTGATCTTACCTGACAATGAATTGAAGTATGAAAGTAAAGAAGCAGTTGAGGATGACACCAGGTCTTTAACCAGGGCAAGATACGTGGCGACGCCATTTTTCAATGGAGGAAACAATCAAAGAGGACCTGGTTTGGGGAAAAGAGAATATCATTACTTTGGTTTTGGATGTGTTGAGTTTGAATGTGCCATTGAGATATCTAAGTGGAGATACTGAGTAAAGAGTGATTGAAAATCCTTATGAAGCACTGGTGTATAGTTGGTATTTCGATTGGCATTTGCATGTCAATCATTAGAAAAGGAAGTAGAATAAAAATAAATAAAAGGGACTGAGTCTTGAGGAATTCCAACATTTAATGGCTAATAGTAGAAGTATTGACCTGCAAAAGAAAATTAAAAGGTGTAGCCCAAGAAGTAGGGGAGAAAGCAGGAAAGCAGGGTATCAAAAAGGAAAAAGAAGCAGTAGTCTCTGGTTGCAAAAAGCCAGATGAGATGAAGACTGAGACTTCATTGCATTTAGTAACATGGAAGACATTGATTACTTTTGTAAGAGCTATCTTTTTCAACTGAGTCATGGAGACACAAGCAAGATTGGAGTAGACTGAAGACTGCACCTTAAAACAACAGAGAATGTGTTCATCACAATTCAAAACAGTATTGTTTTGACTTGAAAACTCTTTCAAAACTGACAAACATCAGATGCAGTGGCTCATACCTGTAATCCCATTACTCTGGGAGGCCAAGGTGGGAGGATTGCTTGAAGCCAACAGATTGAGCCCAGCCTGGGCAACATAGCAAGACTCTGTGTGGATGATAATTTTAAACAAAAAATAGCTGAATGTGGTGGCACATACCTATAGTCCCAGCTCCTCAGGAGGCCCACTTGAGCCCAGGAGGTCAAGGCTATAGTGAGCTATGATCACATCACTACACTACAGCCTGGGCTACACAGCAAGACCCTGTCTCTTGGGGGGAAAAAAAAAGACTGACAGAACAAGAAGTTGCCTCAAATGAAAATACAATTTATGATATTAACTTGTAAGTTAAAATGTATTATAAAACTCAGATCAGGCAGTTATATGAAGCTTGAGCATCAATATAAGTAATGTTTTTAAACTATTATCATGAGATGAAATATGAAACAAATATCACTCTGTCATATTAACTCTGTTGCCTAAAGTATATTTTGCTGTTGTTTTTTTACTAATTCAGAGAATAATTTTTTGTATGGTGCATTGCTTCCGAGGATTTTCACAGAACTTTTCCATATGAATTTGACAACATATAACAGGGGGATAACCTGAAAAATCCTTGTATTGGACACCTCTCGGGCAGCACTTCAAACCCACCTGGCTGCATCTCTTCCTCCAGCCTCTGCCGGGGGAACAGTTTTACCCAGCTTTGATCAGCTTCACTCAGATGTGATGTGACAGAACCTAGCCTCAGGCATCCAGCATGGAACTCTTCCTTCCTAAGTGGGACTTGCCTGATGCCACAGCATGACATGACCAAGAGAACCCACTTGGCATTCATGCATGTGCACCCAGAACTACTGGACTCCTGGGCTCACTCTTGGCCAGTGGGAACAAGGGCTGATGGAGGAATGCTCACTCCGTTTTTCCCTAGGAAGGCATTTCTGAGACTCCCTTCTTAAGGTTCCTAGAAAATCCAAACCATCATCTAGGCAGTGACGTCTCCCTACCACCTTCTCTTCTGCCTTTCCCTTTTTCCCTGTTCTTCACGTCTGCTCCATGGAGTCACATTTCAAAACATTCACACACAAGCCTTTTATCTCAGGCTCTGCTTTCAAGGGATCCCAGGCTAATATTCTAGTTCAGAAACTACAAATGAAGGCCCTTTGGCATGGCAGAAGGGGAAACCAACATTTTCTAAAAACTGAATTTGTGCTCCATATTTACTATTTCACGTAACACTCATAAGAACTGCAGACCAGGCCGGGCGCGGTGGCTCAAGCCTGTAATCCCAGCACTTTGGGAGGCCGAGACGGGTGGATCATGAGGTCAGGAGATCGAGACCATCCTGGCTAACCCGGTGAAACCCCGTCTCTACTAAAAAATACAAAAAACTAGCCGGGCGAGGTGGCGGGCGCCTGTAGTCCCAGCTACTAGGGAGGCTGAGGCAGGAGAATGGTGTAAACCTGGGAGGCGGAGGTTGCAGTGAGCTGAGATCCGGCCACTGCACTCCAGCCTGGGCGACAGAGCGAGACTCCGTCCCCAAAAAAAAAAAAGAACTGCAGACTGGCTCAACTGGGAAACTGGAGTCCAAGTTATTCAAAGTTACACATTTTCACTGACTTTAGTTTATACGTTCTTATTCCCCGTACTGCTTTCAGTGATATCTTCCTTTGACTATGGTCATAGATATATTTTTGGAAGTGAATAGTGAAGATAAATAGCAATAGCAACTATTATGCATTGAGGGCATATTTGTGCCAGACACTTGGCTAGACACTTAATATTTAATCTTCACTGTAACTCTACAAGCTACCACTATCTCCATTTTATTCCAATAAAAATGGAGGCTAACTGTTCCAACATTCCCTACTGATGAAATGACAGTTAATACTTGTGCTTACCCTGTACCCCTAATATCTATGATCACATTTAATCCTCACACCTACCCATGAAATGGGTTCCTGTTGATCATCACATTACAGAGCCAGCAGCTCTAAAGCTTGTAGATGCCTTTTCTCCTACCAGACTGCCTCTCATTACAGGAAGAAGACAGGGAGAAAAACATGACAAGAAAAAATGATCTACCATAACCACTTCCTATGTCAACACGCTTTGAACAGAGCAATAGTCACACCCATAGTGGCTGCTAAAAATATGACTATGGCTTATTTCAGGAAGGATCTCTTCACTTCAGCACTATGACATTTTGGCCTGGAGAGTTATTTGTAGAGGGAAGCGTCCTGTGCATCGTTGGATGTATAGCAGCATCCCTGGCCTCTAACCTGTTGGTGCCAATAACACCTCCCCTCCATTGTGACAACCAAAAATGCCTTCAGACTTTGGAAAAATTGCTTCCAGTTGAGAACCACTGGTTTATGACATTTTTAAACAAACATTTTTAATTCTGAAGTTTGAATTATATCAGGGCAATGGTCCTCTGTTGTTTGGGAATTCAATTGTGGAGATACGAATGAGAATTCAATTCAGTAATCCCCTCTGCTCCTCCCCTACTCTTATTCCCTTCCTTCCCTTGTTTCTTTTGTAAGTCCCAAGGATGCCTTCCACCCAATAAAAAACAGACTCATGCACAGGAAGGGACTTGTTCCTGGGCCATGGCACCCCCTTCATTCTCATTAGATGTCTCTCCTTCAAGTCAAAATTTTGTCTAGCCCTGATTATCATACTATCTCCAGACTAAAAACAAAACTTATTTAATTGGCTCTACTACTAAATAGCAAGCACACCATATTACGAACATTGTTCCTATATTTACAAATCCAAAACATGATTGAAAATGTCAGTCTCGGCTTTGCAGCGGCCACCGCCACTGCCAGGAGCCCCGAACAATCAGCCATGGTCAACCCCACCGTGTTCTTCCACATTGCCGTGAATGGCGAGCCCTTGGGCCATGCCTCCTTGGAGCTGTTTGCAGACAAGTTTTCAAAGTCAGCCGAAAACTTCTGTGCTCTGAGCACTGGAGAGAAAGAATGTGATTATAAGGGCTCCTGCTTTCACAGAATTATTCCAGGATGTATGTATCAGGGTGGTGACTTCACATGCCATAATGGCACTGATGGCAAGTACAATGGAGAGAAATTTGATGATGAGAACTCCATCCTGAAGCATAAAGGTCCTGGCATTTTGCCATGGCAAATGCTGGACCCAATGCAAACCATTCCCAGTTTTTCATCTACCCTGCCAACACTGAGTGGTTGGATGGCAAGCATGTGGTCTTTGGCAAAGTAAAAGGAAGCATGAGGCTGGGTGCGGTGGCTCAAGCCTGTAATCCCAGCACTTTGGGAGGCCAAGACGGGTGGATCACGAGGTCAGGAGATTGAGACCATCCTGGCTAACACTGTGAAACCTCGTCTCTACTAAAAAATACAAAAAACTAGCCGGGCGAGGTGGCAGGCACCTGTCGTCCCAGCTACCTGGGAGGCTGAGGCAGGAGAATGGCATAAACCCAGGAGGCGGAGCTTGCAGTGAGCTGAGATCCAGCCACTGCACTCCAGCCCGGGCGACAAAGCGAGACTCCATCTCA
>NW_012123154.1:3386364-3408487 GCF_000951035.1 Colobus angolensis palliatus | reverse complement strand
CCAGCTACTCAGGAGGCTGAGGCAGGAGAATTGCTTGAACCTGGGAGGCAGAGGTTGCTGTGAGCTGAGATCACACCACTGCATTCCAACCTAGGCAATAGAGCAAGTCTCCATCTCAAAAAAGAAAAAAAAAAAAAGAAAGAAAGAAATTTGGTCAAATACAAAGTTATTCTGAAAACTAGTCTCCCATAAATAACTTTCATAAAGTTCCATGATATCCCTACAACATCTTTTAACTAAATCTAGTGAGATGTTGCTAAAATGGCAAACTCAAAGATGACAGCAGAATTAGCCCAATAATGAAATCTATCCATTTTAGAAGCATTTTATATTGATACTTAGAGATACAGTTTTCCACTTCTAGAGCCAATTTTTCCTAAGCCATTTATTCTAAAACATGTGTTTGGAAGATTGAGGGTCACACAGCAAACATCTGGACCCTCCCTAATAGAATAGGTTTTATTAGATTCTCAACCCAGTGAAAGCGAAGAAACAAAAATGGGCTTTTCAAAGATGGCCGAATAGGAACAGCTCCAGTCTGCAGCTCCCAGTGAGATCAACACAGAAAGCAGAAATGCATTTACGACTGAGGTACCCAGCTCATCTCATTGGGACTGGTTGGACAGTGGGTGCAGCCCACAGAGAGCGAGCAGAAGCAGAGTGGGGCATCACCTCACCCAGGAAGCCCAAGGGGTCAGGAAACTCCCTCCCCTAGCCAAAGGAAGCCATGAGGGACTGTGCCTTGAGGAACGGTGCATTCCAGTCCAGATACTACACTTTTCCCATATGCTTCACAACCTGCAGACCAGGAGATTCCCTCGGGTGCCTACACCACCAAGACCCTGGGTTGCAAGCACAAAATTGTGTGGCTGTTTGGGCAGACACCAAGCTCGTTGCAAGAGTTTCTTTTCATACCCCAGTAGCACCTGGAACACCAGCGACACAGAACTGTTCACTCCCCAGGATAGGGGGCTGAAGCCAGGGAGCCAAGTGGTCTAGCTCAGTGGATCCCACCCCCATGGAGCCCAGCAAGCTAAGATCCACTGGCTTGAAATTCTCGCTGCCAGCACAGCAGTCTGAAGTCAACCTGGGACACTAGAGCTTTGGGCGGGTGAGGAGGGGGAGGCGTCCACCATTACTGAGGCTTGAGTAGACGGTTTTCCCCTCACAGTATAAACAAAGCCGCTGGGAGGTTCAAACTGGGCGGAGCCCACCTCAGCTTGACAAAGCCACTGTAGCCAGACTGCCTTTCTATATTCTTCCTCTCTGGGCAGGGCACCTCTGAAAGAAAGGCAGCAGTCCCAGTCAGGGGCTTACAGATAAAATTCTCATCTCCCAGGGACAGAGCACCCAGGGGAAGGGGCAGCTGTGGTTGCAGCTTCAGCAGACTTAAACATTCCTGCCAGTCAGCTCTGAAGAGAGCAGTGGATCTCCCAGCACAGCACTCAAGCTCTGCTAAGGGACAGACTGCCTCCTCAAGTGGGTCGCTGACCCCCGTGCCTCCAGACTGGGAGATACCTCCTAGCAGGCATCAACAGACACCTCATACAGGAGAGCTCTGATTGGCATCTGGCAGGTGACCCTCTGGAACGAAGCTTCCTGAGGAAGAAATAGGCAGCCATCTTTGCTGTTCTGCAGTCTCCACTGGTGACACTCAGGCAAACAGGGTCTGGAGTGGACCTCCAGCAAACTCCAGCAGACCTGCAGCAGAGGTGCCGGACTGTTAGAAGGAAAACTAACAAACAGAAAGAAAGAGTATCAACACCAACAAAAAGGATGTCCATATAAAAACCCCATCCAAAGGTCACCAACGTCAAAGACCAAAGGTAGATAAATCCATGAATATGGGGAGAAACCAGCACAAAAAGCCTGAAAATTCCAAAAACCAGAACACCTCTTCTCTTCCAAAGGATCACAACTCCTTGCTAGCAAGGAAACAAAACTGAACAGAGAATGAGTTTGACGAATTGACAAAAGTAGGCTTCAGAAGGTGGGTAATAACAAACTCCTCTGAGTGAAAGGAGCATATTCTAACCCAATGCAAGGAAGCTAAGAACCTTGACAAAAGGTTAAATGAATTGCTAACTAGAAAAACCAGTTTAGAGAAGAATATAAATGACCTGATGGAGCCGAAAAACACAGCATGAGAACTTTGTGAAGCATAAACAAGTATCAATAACTAAATTGATCAAGCAGAAGAAAGGTGAAGATCAACTTAATTAAATAAAGTGGGAAGACAAGATTAGAGAAAAAAAGAATGAAAAAGAATGAACAAAGCCTCCCAGAAACATGGGACTATGTAAAAAGATCAAATCTATGTTTGATTGGTGTACCAGAAAGTGATGGGGAGGATGGGACCAAGTTGGAAAACACTCTTCAGGATATTACCCAGGAGAACTTCCCCAACCTAGCAAGACAGGCCAACATTCAAACTCAGGAAATACAGAGAACACCACAAAGATACTTCTCGAGAAGAGCAACCCCAAGACACATAATCGTCAGATTCACCAAGGTTGAAATGAAGGAAAAAATGTAAAGGGCAGCCAGAGAGAAAGGTCGGGTTACCACAAAAGGAAGCCCATCAGATAACAGCGGAACTCTTGGCAGAAACCCTACATGCCAGAAGAAGAGCCAATATTCAACATTCTTAAAGAGAAGAATTTTCAACCCAGAATTTCATATCCAGAGAAACTAAGCTTCATAAGCAAACGATGAATAAAATCCTTTACAGACAAGTAAATGCTGAGAGATTTTGTCACCACCAGGCCTGCCTTACAAGAGCTTCTGAAGGAAGCCCTAAACATGGAAAGGAACAACCAGTACCAGCAACTGCAAAAACATGCCAAATTGTAAAGACCATTGACACTATGAAGAAACTGCATCAACTAACAGGCAAAATAACCAGCTAACATCATAATGACAAGATCAAATTCACACATAACAATATTAACCTTAAATGTAAATGGGCTAAATGCCCCAATTAAAAGACACAGACTGGCAAATTGAATAGTCAAGACCCATCAGTGTGCTGTATTCAGGAGACCCATCTCACATGCAAAGACATGCACAGGCACAAAATAAAGGCATGGAGGAATATTTACCAAGCAAATGGAAAGCAAAAAAAAGCAGGGTTTGCAATCCTAGTCTCTGAAAAAACAGACTTTAAACAAACAAAGATCAAAAGAGACAATGAAGGCCATTGTAAAAGGATCAATGCAATAAGAAGAGCTAAATATTCTAAATATGTACCCAATATAGGAGCACCCACATTCATAAAGCAAGTTCTTGGAGACCTACAAAGAGACTTAGACTCCCACACAATAATAGTGGGAGACTTTAACACCCCACTGTCAATATTAGATCAACAAGACAGAAAATTAACAAGGATATCCAGGACTTGAACTCGGCTCTGAACCAAGCAGATCTAATACACATCTACAGAACTCTCCACTCCAAATCAACAGAATATACATTCTTCTCAGCACCACATCACACTTATTCTAAAATTGACCACATAATTGGAAGTAAAACACTCCTCAGCAAATGCAAAAGAATGGAAATCATAACAAACAGTCTCTAAGACCACAGTGCAATCAAATTAGAACTTGGGATTAAGAAACTCACTCAAAACCTCACAACTATGTGGAAACTGAACAACCTGCTCCTGAATGACTACTAGGTACATAACGAAATGAAGGCAGAAATAAAGATGTTCATTGAAACCAATGAGAACAAAGACACAACATACCAGAATCTCTGGGACACATTTAAAGCAGTGTGTAGAGGGAAATTTACAGCACTAAATGCCCACAAGAGAAAGCAGGAAAGATCTAAAATCAACATCCTAACATCACAATTAAAAGAACTAGAGAAGCAAGAGCAAACAAATTCAAAAGCTAGCAAGAGACAAGAAATTACTAAGATCAGAGCAGAACTAAAGGTGATAGAGACATGAAAAACCCTTCAAAAAATTAATGAATCCAAGAGTTGTTTTTTTTAAAGATCAACAAAATCGACCACTAGCCAGACTAATAGAGAAGAAAAGAAAGAAGAATCAAATAGATGCAATAAAAAAATGATAAAGGGGATATCACCATTGATCCCACAAAAATACAAACTACCATCAGAAAATACTATACACCTCTACAAAAATAAACTATAAAATCTAGAAGAAATGGATAAATTCCTGGCGCATATGTCCTCCCAAGACTAAACCAGGAGGAAGTCAAATCCCTGAATAGACCAATAACAAATTCTGAAATTGAGGCAGCAATTAATAGCCTACCAACCAAAAAAAATTCCAGGACCAGAGGGATTCACAGCCAAATTCTACCAGAGGCACAAAGAGGAGCTGGTACCATTCCTTCTGAAAATATTACAAACAATAGAAAAAGAGGGAATTCTCCCTAACTCATTTTATGAGACCAGCATCATCCTGATACCAAAACCTGACAGAGACACAACAAAACAAGAAAAGTTTAGGCCAATATCCCTGACGAACATAAATGCAAATATCCTCAATAAAATACTGGCAAACCAAATCCAGCAGCATATCAAAAAGTATCCACCACAATCACGTCAGCTTCATCCCTGGGATGCAAGGTTGGTTCAACATATGCAAATCAATAAACGTAATCCATCACATAAACAGAACCAATGACAAAAACCACAAGATTTTCTCAATAGATGCAGATGTTGATCTTTCAACAAAATTCAACAGCCTTTCATGCCAAAATCTCTCAATAAACTAGGTATCAATCAAACGTATCTCAAAATAATAAGAGCTATTTATGAAAAACCCACAGCCAATATCATACTGAACAGGCAAAAACTAGAAGCATTCCCTTTGAAAATCAGCACAAGACAAGGATGCCCTCTCTCACCACTCCTATTCAACACAGTACTGGAAGTTCTGGCCAGGGCAATCAGGCAGAAGAAAGAAATAAAGGGTATTCAATTAGGAAAAGAGGAAGTCAAATTCTCCCTGTTTGCAAGTGACATGATTGTTTATTTCGAAAACCCCATTGTCTCAGTCCAAAATCTCCTTAAGCTGATAAGCAACTTCAGCAAAGTCTCAGGATATAAAATCAATGTGCAAAAAACACAAGCATTCCTATACACCAATAACAGACAAACAGAGAGCCAAATCATGAGTGAACTCCCATTCACAATTGCTACAAAGAGAATGACACACCTAGAAATACAAGGGATGTGAAGGACCTCTTCAAGGAGAACCAGAAATCACTGCTCAGGGTAATAACAGAGGATGCAAACAAATGGCAAAACATTCCATGCTCATGGATTGAAAGAATCAATACCATGAAAATGGCCATACTGCCCAAAGTAATTTATAGATTCAATGCTATCCCCATCAAGCTACCACTGGCTTTCTTCACAGAATTAGAAAAAACTACTTTAAATTTCATATGGAACCAAAAAAGAGCCTGTATAGCCAAGACAATCCTAAGCAAAAAGAACAAAACTAGAGGCATCATGTGACCTGACTTCAAACTATACTACAAGGCTACAGTAACCAAAACAGCATGGTACTGGTACCAAAACAGATATATAGACCAATGGAACAGAAGAGAGGCCTCAGAAATAGCATCACAAATCTACAACCATCTGATCTTTGACAAATCTGACAAAAACAAGCAATGGAGAAAGTATTCCCTATTTCGTAAATCGTGAAATAGGCTAGCCATATGCAGAAAACTGAAACTGGACCTCTTCCTTACATCTTATACAAAAATTTACTCAAGATGGATTAAAGACTTAAATGTAAAACTCAAAACCATAAAAACCCTAGAAGAAAACCTAGACAATACCATTCAGGACAAAGGCATGGGCAAAGACTTCATGACTAAAACACTAAAAGCAATGGCAAAAAAGCCAAAATTGACAAATGGGATCCAATTAAACTAAAGAGGTTCTGCACAGCAAAAGAAACTATCATCAGAGTGAACAGGCAACTTACAGAATGGGAGAAAATTTTTGCAATCTATCCATCTGACAAAGGGTTAATATCCAGAATCTACAAAGAACTTAAACAAATTTACAAGAAAAAAAAAAATCAAAAAGTGGGCAAAGGATATGAACAGACACTTCCCTAAAAAAGACATTTATGCAGCCAGCAAACATGAATAAAAGCTCTTCATCACTGGTCATTACAAGAATGCAAACAAAAACCACAATGAGATTCCATCTCATGCCAGTTAGAATGGCGATCATTAAAAAGTCAGGTAACAACAGATGTTGGAAAGGATGTGGACAAACAGGAACACTTTTACATTGTTGGTGGGAGCGTAAAATTAGTTCAACCATTGTGGAAGACATTGTGGTGATTCCTCAAGGATCTAGAACCAGAAATATCATTTGAACCAGCAATCCCATTACTGGGTATATACCCAAAGTATTATAAATCATTCTACTATAAAGACACATACACACATATGTTTATGGTAGCACTGTTCACAATAGCAAAGACTTGGAAACAACCCAATTGCCCATCAGTGACAGACTGGATAAAGAAAATGTGGCACATATATACCATGGAATACTATGCAGCCATAAAAAAGGATGAGTTCATGTCCTTTGCAGGGGCATGAATGAAGCTGGAATCCTTCATTCTCAGCAAACTAACACAAGAATAGAAAACCAAACACCACATGTTCTCACTCATAAGTTGGAGGTGAACAATGAGAACACATGGACGCAGGGTGGGAAATATCACACAATGGGGCCTGTTGAGGGGTGGAGGCCTGGGGGAGGGATAGCATTAGAAGAAATACTTAATGTAGATGACTGGTTGATGGGTGCAGTAAACCACCATGGCACGTGTATACCTATGTAACAAACCTGCACGTTCTGTACATGTATCCCATAACTTAAAGTATAATTTTAAAAAGTGTGCTTTTCAATTTACTAAATTCTTACATATGCATGATCAATTCTAAGCATTCAAAGGAAGAGGTAATTGCATAAGATAAAGAACAATGACAATAAAAGTTAAAAAGTAATTGGTACTAAAGTTGGTTAAACTTTGGGTCTTCGTTGTTTTGTCTTAATCTCATTCTAAAACTTAGTGCTAAAATAAAAATGATTTCCATTAGCCAAATAATGGAGATTCCATTTAGGAAAGCAACAATGTGTATAGACTAATGTACACCAAATAAATAAATAAATACCTATATAAATTTTTCTTCTAAATAAAAATTTAAAGGAAATTTTGTCTTAAATGAAAATGTGTTGCTTACAGAGTTATTGTGAGAAATAAATAAGATTATACAAGTAAAAGTATTTCATAAACCTGAGTATGCTATATAAAATGTGGCATTTCTATTTGCTCAATTTTCCACAAATTTCTCCAAGTATTAGCTTACTGAAATATTCCCAATGACAATTGGGAGCAATGACTCATGCCCATAATCCCAGCACTTTGGGAGCCTGAGGCAGGAGGATCACTTGAGCCCAAAAGCTCAAGATCAACCTGGGAAACATAGTGAGATCCTGTCACTACAAAGAATTTAAAAATTAGCCAGATGCGGTGGTGCGTGTCTATAGTCCGTTACTTGGGAGGCTAAAGTAGAAGGATTGTTTAAGCCCAGGAGGTCAAGGCTGCAGTGAGCTATGATCATGCCACTGCACTCCAGCCTAGGTGGGCAATAGAATGGGACTCCATCCCCAACTTCCCTGGCAAAAAATTCTCGATGCCTTGTGCCATCTCCCTCCTGGCCCCTTCCTGCCTTGTCCCATGTCTCCCACTATTCATGAGAATATCTCACATCCAAAATAAGTACTTTATCACAGAGCTATAGTATATTAAGAAGTCAAAAATTAAAAAAAATGCAGCTGCAAATCAATGAACAAATCATAAACAAACACTAATCCTCAATTGTATGTCTTCAGACTTTGTCAAAATCGTGCCCAATTGAGAACAGCCAGTTTATGGTATTTTAACCAAATACTTTTGATTCTGCGGTTGAACAAAGCATGTCCGGGTTTTCAGAAGGATATCCACTTTTTTTAGTATTCTATTGTAGATATATAAACAGGGTTTGAATCCAGTACCCAATTATAAAACCCCTTTAACTCATCTGCAGTGACATGTTTTTCCACTTTCTAAGTTGGAAACTGCGCTTTGAGGTCCCCAGCACAGGCGCTGAGCCCTCCAGCTTCCCCCAGATCCCCTTGCAACCACAAAGTTTTGAAAGCAGCAGGGGGACTTCCCCACCCTGACCCCCAGCGCCTGTCCTTGCCCTGTTCCCAGTACCCCCCTAGCTATTTTAGCTACGATGGCTAAACTTTCCACTTTCTGAGGAACTGCAAACTGTTATGGTCAGCATGGCCCACTCTACACCTGAGACATGAATTCAACACATCTAGAAACTTTCATCATGCTGTCAATGCCAAGGAGAAAGGAAGTTTTTCTTATGATTTGCATTTGTACCTAAAAGGGTTTTTTTTCTCTATTGGATTTGCCAAAGGCATCTTTGCTCATGGCCCTCACACTCCTTATTGCCCGTTTCCATTTTGTGACTCAATATTACAGTGTTTCTACAAATATTGTTAATATTTGCCTCCTGTTTTGAAGGGTTTGAAATATCAGGGAACAAGAAACAAATGTCAGTACTTTGGCTGAGCCCGGTTATTTTCAGGTCGGCTTTGGATTTAAAGATTAGGGGCCAGTCTTATATACAAGCAAAAGTGCCTTCACTGTGAAGAAGACCCCAGGGGACAAAATTAGACCAGTTAGTTGATAAAATGAATAATGATAATAATAATAACTAAAATTTCAGCACTTACTCTGCATTAAGCATATGCTAGCTGTTTTACATGTGCAATCCATCTGACCTTCACAACTCAGTGAAGCGGAGTATAAAATACCAGCCCAAGGTAAGAAAGCTGGTGAGTAATGAGCCAAGGATAGAAAGAAGGCTGCCTGGACTGCAAATCCATTCTGCCAGCAATAGGGCCTGACCGTGAGGTGAGAGGAAGACAGAACTGGGAGAGAAAGGAGTGGAGGTTCCAAATGGTTCTTTGTCTTCTTAAGAAATACTGATTCTTGCACTTCGGAAGGCCGAGGCTGGCAGATCACTTGAGGTCAGGAGTTTGAGACCAGCCTGGCCAACATAGCAAAACCCCATCTCTACTTAAAATATAAAAATAGCCAGGTATGGTTGTGGGCACCTGTAATCCCAGCTCCTCGGAAGGCTGAGGCAGGAAAATTGCTTGATCCCCAGAGGCAGAGTTTGCAGTGGGCAAAGATCACACCACTGTACTCCAGCCTAGGCGACAAACAAAAAAAAACCTTACACTTTTAATGGACTGTCTTGGTTAAAAAATACTGTGAGCTTTGTTTATTTGTGTGTGAATTCATAAATCACAAGTGAGTTTAAGATAATTGCAGTTCCCCATTCACGGACTGGTACCTCGTAATACATACATCAAAGAGTCTGATGTCCAGTCAACATTGAGAAAAACTGCTGTGGAAAGTTCACATGGATTCTGAAGACACCATCCATTTCGGATTTTGACACACAGTTTGACATAGTAATTCCTACTCCACGATAAACTAAATCCTATTCATGCCTCCCTGAAGTCATACACACTTACTAGCCCATAGGTGGTCAGAAGGTACAAGGCCTCGCTATGGGAGGCAGAGGTTTCAGTGAGCCAAGATTGTGCCACTACACTCCAGACTATGTGACAGAGTGAGTAAGACTCTGTCTCAGAAAAAAAAAAGAAGAGAAAGAGAGAGAAATATTGATTCTTGGAGCCCCAGTCTATCAACCCCAGAAGAAGGGGTTGGGACACAGAGGTAAGAAAGAAAGAGTGAAGGAAACTTGTACCTCCTCCAATTAAGCATGCCTCCTCCTATGTGTCTCTTCATCTGTGTCCTCTGCAGTGTGCTTTGTATTCAACCAGAAAATATCCGTGTTTCCCTGAGTTCTGTGAGCTGCTACAGCAAATTAATCAAACCCAAAGAGCGGGGCACGGGATCCCCAACTTGAAGTCAGTCAATCAAAACTTCTGGAGGTCTGGACTTGGGAATGGTGGTGGAGCAATCTTGGGGAATAAATCTTCAATCTGTGGGATCTGGAACTGTCTCTGGGTAGAGAGCATTGGAGCTGACTTAGAGGACTCCCAGCTGGTGTTCACTACTGGGTTTGGAAAAAAACCCATACATCTGATCCTACAAGTCTTCTGTGTTGATGATTGTTGTGGTGTTAGAGTAGAGGAAAAACACTGTAGAGAGAGCTCTCTGTGCATGGAGAGGTAAAGGAAGTTCTTATCAGCAACAAGGAAGAGGCTGACAGAAACTGCTTAGAAACAGAGTTTCCTGGTTCCAGAGGTTCAAAGCCAGAGTTGCTGTCAGTCCATTGGAGGAGATGCCATTGCTGAGCAAGTGTTCTCTTGAAAGCCTCTTACCTGAATTCCTGATGTCCTAAAGAATATCTAGTGATAAACCTTGTAAAGCAGGAGCGGGGTGAAGGACATGAAAGACTTTCTTGTGGGGTTTTTAAAAGTCCTTAGAAACAGTTCTTATCTGAGACTTGGAAGCATGAGCCTCCTCTCCTTCAGGCCTTCCTGGCCCTATGGGGTCTGAGTTTGATAAAAGTCATCTCATTCTTGCATCTGTGACTTTCCTATTGGGTGTGTGCACTGAAGGGATTGGGTTACAAAGTTTAATCTGAGCATTTCAGGGGTTTGGTTCAGGGCAGGGCTTGTTTCTACATCATTAGCAAAAGGGTTAATTTTTCAGTATTTTCTAAAAACAACCTAAGGTGCTTTATCAGTACCTAGAGATGTTCAAGGCCTCAGCTTGGGTTCGAGCCTGCAAATGAAAACATGCACCCATCTTCTGCCCTGGAAATATCAATGTTTTTCACTAATAGTCTTCCCAACATCCTCAAGAGCAAGGGGAGTTATAGAAGGCGGGATGGGGGGAAATATTATTTCTTCCCCAAATGGGAGCAAAGTAGAATATATGAGTAGAGTGATAAATGAGGCATATGTACCTTGAATGAAAGCCATGATATAGAAATCAGATTTAGGCAATTACCTTAGTAAATACAATTTCTGAGGAAAAAAAATACAGAAAAGTATCAGCCAGCTCCAGAGGTTTTTGCTTTCCCCCCAAATTACAGAATCGTTAAACCTCATTACAGAAGTCTCCAGCATACTGTTTTCTTCTGCATTATGTTGAGTTGTTAATTACATTGAAAATCCCCATAATACAAATAATTTATAAAGAAAAGAGTTCTAGTTGGCTGTACAGGAAGCATGATATTGGCATCTGCTCAGCTTCTGGGGAGGCTTCGGGAAACTTTCAATCATGGTGGAAGACAAAGGGAGAGCAAGCACCTCACATGGCCAGAGCAGGAGAAAGGAGTAGAGGGGGCAGGTGCTACGTACTATTAAACAACCAGATCTCATGAGTACTCACTCACTATTGTGAAATAGCACCAAGGTGGAAAATCCACTCTCATGATCCAATCACATCCCACCAGGCCCCACCTTCAACACTGGGGATTACAATTCAACATGAGATTTGAGCAGGAACACAGATCTAAACCATGTCACTATGTCTGCTCATTTTTCTCCAAAACTCATTCACATTTATATGTTTAATCTGTGCCCTATTAATGTCTGGTGCTGATCTGGTGCTACATATGTGTGTCTCTCAGTCTGCAAATGTTCTCAATGTAAGATGGCAAAAGGAAAAGACTTTATCCCCCAGGTCACTTACTGTGAACACTTTTTGAATGATTACTTTACATTTTTGTGCCACATAATATCCTAATGCCTTGTGTGTGTTAGTTTATTTGTTCCTCATGTCTCTGAATGAGGCACTGTACTAGCTACAATTCAAACCTTAGTAAGGCGGGGCGTGGTGGCTCACCCCTATAATTCCAGCACTTTGGGAGGCTGAGGCGGGCAGATCATGAGGTCAAGAGATCAAGACCATCCTGGCCAACATGGTGAAACCCCGTCTCTACTAAAAATAGAAAAATTAGCTGGGTGTGGTGGTGGGCGACTGTATTCGCAGCTACTTGGGAGGCTGAGGCAGGAGAATGCTTGAACCTGGGAGGCAGAGGTTGTGGTGACCCAAGATCGTATCACTGCACTCCAGCCTGGCAACAGAGCAAGATTCGAGATTCCATCTCAAAAAAAAAAGAAAATAAAAAAAAAACCTTAGTAAGTAGAAGAGACATCCAAATATCTCTCAAACCCATCCATAGTTTATGGTCTTTCTGCCACCTTTACAGTGCCTAACACTGTACCAAGTGGGAAGACAAAAAGTATTATTTTGACTTAAGTAAGCCAACATTTATTGAGAGTCTAAATTAAAAGAATTGTGATAGACACTGTGGAGTAGTGGATCTCAAGGAGTGGTGACTTTTCTTTCAGGGGACATTTGACAATGTCTGAAAACATTTTTTGTTTTCACAGTTGGGAAGAAGGTGCTACTGGCATCTAGTGGGTAGCGTCAGTGTCTCTACTAAGCACTCCACAATGTGTAGGACCCCTCCCCACAGCAACAAAGAATCACCCAGCCCCAAATGTCAATAGTGCTGAAGTTGAGGAGTCATGCTGTAGGGCATGACTTCAGAGGTTAACATTACAGCTTGAATGCTAAGTTCTAGGAGGACAGGTGCTGTATCTGTCTTATTCATAGTGGAATGCCCAGGCCAAGTCCAATACCTTGCACCTAATAAGGATTCAGTAAACAGCACTTACATTATTGCATATAGTGAAATAAATAAGGTAAATATACACATGACTCAAAGAGAACATGAAAAAGGAAAGTCCCATGAAAAGAATACAAATAAAGTGCTTTGGGTCTTCGAGGCATAAGAAATCACATCCAATTGAGCAGAAAAAGAAAGACCATGCAAAAGACGGATCTGAGGTAGAATAGGAAGGGCAATTATGGTTTCAGCAAGAGGAGAGGGTGAGAAAATCACATGAAAGTAGAGGAACAACCTGAGAGAAACACTGATGATTGAGGAGCTGTCCAGTTAGAGTGGTGCAGGGAATAAGTAGGAAAGGCAGGAGAAACAGTTTGGAAAGGTAGATTGGATCTCATGGTTGTAACATACCATGAACGCCTGGGTGAATAATTCACATAAGACATGGAAAGAATAAGAGGCCGGGAGATCTCAATTGCCCTATTGTAAAAGACTTCCAACTAGAGATGTAATGAGAAAGCACTAGGAGTTGGGTTTACACAATATTTGGAAGATAAAATCCACATTTCTTGGCAAGTAACTATGTAGAATCAGTATAGCAAGTGAATAAGCCAAAAATGGTTACCTACATTTCATTCTACACAGAAAGAGGAAACTCAGCTTGAAAGGTTTAGGAATGGGAGAATTAATAATTAATTTTAGACATAGAGTGTAAATGAAAGATGTTTAACAGTTTTTGAACATTTCAGAATGCAAGATTCTGAAGCACAGAATAAAAATGAAGGCTAAAGAAAGAAAGAAATTTGCAAAAATCTAGATGTTAATGATGGTGCTTATGCAACATAAAACAGGGAAAGGGTCAAGTGAGAGGCCCACTTTCTGAATTTTGGGGAACTCCTTTGTTTAGTTGACAAGGGAAGCAAACAAAGAAAATGGAAGATGATTGGGAAGAGAATCAAAATAGTACTTTGTTAGAGAGAACAAGACGTGAGAGTCTGAAGAAAAGAGGAGGTGGTTGGGCCTATGGGATGCTATGGGAAGTTGGAAAAGATGAGGTCTGAATACAAATCATTGACCTTGATTATTAAGGGGTAGTTGACAGCTCTGAGTGATCAGTTTACACAATGTGGTCAGGAAACAAGACAAATTACGGGGTGCAAAGGAGTTGATGAGAAAGTGATAAGTCTTGTTATGATGCTGTATTAGGGTCCTTCAGATAAAGAGAACCAATAG
Organism: Colobus angolensis palliatus; assembly: GCF_000951035.1. Classification (NCBI taxonomy): domain Eukaryota; kingdom Metazoa; phylum Chordata; class Mammalia; order Primates; family Cercopithecidae; genus Colobus; species Colobus angolensis. Next base: position 3,394,559 of record NW_012123154.1, on the reverse strand, counting down.
GAGACAGATACATATATATATACATACATACATATATTATCACATATAAGTGTGTGTATATATATCATATATATATTAGAAGGAGATTTATTATGGGAATTAACTCATGCAGTTATGGAGGAGAAGGCCCACAATATGCCATCTGAAAGCCAGATAACCCAGGAAGTCTGGTAGTATAATTCTGTCCAAGTCTAAAGACCTAAGATCTAGGACAGTTAATGGTATAACTCCCACTTCTGGGTGGCAGGAGCAGGGACTCTTCTGGAGTTCAAAGGCCCAAGAATCAGAAGTTCCAGTGTCCAAGAGCAGGATAAAATGAACGTACCAGCTTAAGAAGAGAGATAAAATTCACTCTTCTTCTATGTTTTGTTCTATTCAGGCACTCGATGGATTGGATGACGCCTGTCCACATTGGTGGGGGTGGATCTTCTTTACTCATTCTAATTATTTAAATGCTAATCTTTTATGGAAACACCCTCACAGACACTCCTGGAAATAATGTTTTACCAGCTATCTACCTGGGCATCTCTCAACCCAGTCAAGCTGACATAAAATTAAACAACAAGATGGAAATATTAAGATAATATTGTAATGTGCATATATTTTATCTTCCCTCTCTTCGGATTTGCTACTCCATTGCATCTCCATGATAACTTTTGAAAGTGAACAATAATGAAAAAGACAATTCACTGGGGAAAATATGGATTACCTAAACAACCAATGTCTGAATTGCAAACAGGTTACCTTCGAAATATTAATTTAAGTATTATGGTACTCAAAAATGCTTTCCTGTAGAGAAAAAAAAAGTGACAAGTTGTGATTAGATTTCTACACCTAGTTAGTCCTCCAAATTATTTAAATCATGACATACTAAAAATAAAATTTTATTTCAACTATTATGTTAATTCTATAACATTATTTAGAATTTTATTTTTTTAAGCAAAGATAAGTGACATTTTATGTTTTCTCTGTGGCAAGTCTTCCTTTGTGGATTTATGCTTGGGCAACTATAATATGAGGATACCAATAGCTTTTGCATTAGAGAAACTAGTCCTTTACATTGGCATAAAGAAAAATATTTTACTGTATTTGCCTAAAAGATTAACTTTATAGCCTAGTCCCTTCCCAGCATATTAAATGGGTCCACAACAGATCCTTATTATGAACCCCAGAGATCTCCCCTCCTCCAACATTGCTCCTTTTTGTTTTATGTAGTCAGTCATAAAGTATGGTCAAAAGCTGGGGAATGCTTCTAGCACACACACATGCACATGCACACATGGGTGTATTCATCCATTCAATAAATATCTATGAGATGCCAACAGGTAATGAGTTTCTTATCCTGAAGGCTAGCTGACCAGAAAAAAAGTTGGATTTTTACAAACTTTAATGGCTACTGCCTATGGCTCAGTGCTTAAGAAGATGGTTCCTGGCTAAATACAAGGCTTGTGCCACAGCCACTCATGATGCCAAGGGTAGGATTCCTGCATTCTCAGTCTTGAAGGCCTTATGAGGGGAATTTATGTATTGTCACAACATAGAATCACAGCTCCTCATCTAAGCAGGGAAAGGGTTGATGTTACCCCAAACACAAAACCAAGCTGTAAGAACAGAACTGGAGCCAAAGTTCTGCCACTTTATAATGCCTTTGTATCCAGGGAAGAGGATGATGCTTATGTAACCATGCAGCTTAAAAGGACCATAGCCTAAGGGTCAGGGACTCTCTCCTGGAGTCTAACATCTGTATTTGCTAGATCTTTGTGCAGATGCCCTGTAAAGCAATGAGCAACAGGGGACCTGTTATTGCTCCTGTCTCTATGAGTTTTCCCCATAAACACTATTCCAGCAGGCCTGGTGCATGTGCTGCTTGGCCATTTGCCCTTGATGCACAAGTACCAACAATAAATCAGGCACTGGAGACACAGAAGTAAACAAAACACAAAGTCCCTGCCCTCAAGCTCACATTCTCCTGCGAAGAGAGAGAGCCAATAAACAAATAAGTAGACCATGTACCAAGTGGTGATAAGGTATCAAAGGCATAATAAAGCAGTGGAAGGAAAGAGAGTGGTCCCAGGGGTACATAGGGGTGTTAGTGCCAATCGCTCTTTTAAGGTCATATCTGACCAGTAATCTGAAGGAAGCAAGGGGCTGAGCCATGTGTATGTGTAGGGGAAAGCATTCTTGGCAAAGAGAGATGAGTTTAAAGACCTTGAGGCAGGAGAATATTTGCTGTGTTTGTGGACGAGCAAAGAGGTTCTTCCTAATCCAGGAGACGAGGAGCAGAGAAAGAGTGGTAGGAAATGAAGTCTTTCAGACCATGGTAAAGGCTTTGGATTTGACTTTGATTCAGGTAGAAAGCCATTGGAAGGAGCTGACTCAACTTTCAGAAAGATCCCTTTGGCTTTCTGTGGAGAAAAGACAGGGCAAGGAGAGTAAGGATGAAATGCAGAAGCAGGGAGTTAGTTGGAGTTGACTGCAATAATCTTGGCAAGAGATTTGGTGGCTTGGAGTAGGATGAGTGGTCACAGACATCCTGAGAAGTTGGATTTGTGAAATATTTCCAAGAAACAGCTGACAGGATTTGCTAATTGATTTTATATGGAATATAAAAGAGAGAAGTTAAGAATGACATCATCTTTTTCGGTTCAAACAACTGGAAGCCATTTATTGACGGGGAAACTACAGGATGATCAAGTTTCTGGGGGCAGATTGAATTCAGGTTGGGACATGTTAAGTTAGAACTGTCTCTTAGACCAAGAGGAGATGCTACATAGAGAATTATGTACATGGGTCAGGCCATCAGAGAAGTCGTCTGGGCTGAGGTATAAACTTTAGGAGTCACCAGCATAAACGTGGTATTTAAGGGCACAGGTGAGATCACCTAGGACAACCATGCACAGAATGTGGTCTGAGACTTCCGTGAATCCTCAAGATCCTTTTAACACTTGCCTTTTTAATGCTTCTTCTTTCACAATTCTACAGCGGAGTTTTCTGGGTACAGCATAAGATGTGTTATGGCAATAACTAGCATGCCTAGGCAGATGTGACGGTCCAACTGTCTTCTATTAACCCAGATGTTAAAGAGACCTGCAAAAATATGTAACTATACCACTCTTCTTACTACATTTTTTGCTTTGAAAAATATAATTATTCTTTATAAAAATGTTTTATGTTAATATGTAATGGCTTTGTTGTTATTTCTAAACAAATTAATAAATATTTTTTAACTTTCTTAGTCTTAATTTATAATAAAGTTATTATCAATAGATATAACTCATATAAGCAAATGTTCTTTGGGTTCCTTAATAATCCTTAAGGCTGGGCATGGTGGCTCATGCCTATAATCCCAGCACTCTGAGAGGCCAAGGTGGTAGGATTGTTTGAGGCCAGGAACTTGAGACCAGCCTGGACTACAAAGCAAAACCCCATCTATAAAAAAAATTTAAAAACTAGCCAGGCATGATGGCACATCTGTAGTCCCAGCTAATGGGGAGGCTGAGGTGAGAAGATTGCTTATGCCCAGGAGTTTGAGGTTTGCAGTAAATGATTGCACCACTGCCCTCCAGCTTGGATAACAGAATGAGATCCTGTCTCAGAAAATAATAATAATAAAATAATGCTTAAAAGCATAAAGAGGTCTAAGACCAAAGAGTTTGAGAATTACTGACCTAGGGCATAAGTATAGATGGGAAAGAAAGGAAGACGAAGAAACGAGGTAAAATAGTTGAGGAAAAACCAACAGAGAGAGTGAGGGGGAGCCATCACGGAGTTAAAAAGTTAGCCAGAGAGTATCCCAGAGGTCAGGTGAAAAAAGTCTTTCAAGAAGGGAGCAATCTGTTGCATCACATGCTGCAGAAAGACTAAATAAAATGAGAACTGACAATTCATTCTGACAAAACAGAAGTCAACAGTGATCCCAATAAGAGCAATTTGTCAGAGCAGCAAAGACAAAAGCCTGACTTAGAGGCTTTTGGAGTTAGAGTGGTCTATCCAGGCATATGCTGTATGAGCAGAGGCAAGGGATAGTATATTCTTAGAAGGAATTCAAGAGATAGTGAGAGAACAGGAAATGGAGAGGGAAGCATAACCAATATTTAATTAATTTAGTTTGAAAATAAAACAGAAATACAGGATGGTATTCAGAGTAAATGTACCATCAAGAGAGGGTGTTGTTTTCCAGATGAGGACTATAATAGTATATTTATATGATGGCGGGAATTATCCAGAAATGGGAGGAGGTAGATTAACAATGTGAGAGGGAAGAGGCACACTATAGAAGCCTTCTCTTTGGATAGGCAAGAGAGGATGGGGTCTAATGCATAAAAAAGCATGGACACTTCTTTTATTATTATTATAAGCCAGAAGGAAGAGGATGTGCATACAAATGCAACTGGGTGGGTAGATATGGGAGCAGGAGTGTGTGGAAGTCCTCTTCAGATTGCTACTACTTTCTCAGTACGTGAAAGATGGAAGATTATCAGCTGAGAGTAATGAAGGGGGATGTGATGTTGGACATCTGGATGGAGAGAGAAGGTATGAAGTCATCACATAGGAGAGCAAGAGAGTGCATTCACCACTGAAACAGTAGGATCACAGAGTAGATGTGAGGGCCGACTTGAGCTTTTTGGTTATGAATTTAAAGTGAGACCAATCAAGCAGAATTGTGTGTTTCCCTGTAGCCACATTTAACTAGCAACATTCAAAGACAACCACACATCTCAAAATTCTCAACCTCAATTGAGTGCTGAGATTATTTTTGGCCGATTTTGGCACATATTTTATAAATATTTACCTTTCTTTCTCTTTCTTTATCTTTTAAAGCAATCAACATTTAGCCCTAGGGAAAAAAAAATGATAACCACATTTAGGTATAATCATTCAAGCAGTAAAACTATGTCTCTCTTCTTGAATAACTGACTTTATAAGGAATGGAACCTAACCTATTAACAACTGGTTAACAAATCCTGAATAATATAAAATGTTAATATCCATATTTAACTAGGACATCCCCCAACACTACCTACACCAAATCAAATTGTCATAAACACAAACACTGCATTATCAATACATTATCATGAACAATTACGGCCTAGTTAAGTCACTTGTTCTGTGTTTTAAGTGTTGCACACAGCAATAATGATAATTATAACCATAAAGGTCATACCTATATTCTTTCAGTTTCTAGTCATCCCGTTATTACCATGATTGACAGTTTTATCAGAAGCACATTTGTTAAGAGCGATCTCAGTGCTGTAAGGCCCATGTCTAAGAGAATGAAAACGTGTCTGTAATCCTTGCTCAACTCCCCATTGCCAGCTATGATTAGGTATTTGAACTTCATGATAATTGTCTGAAATCCGGGCCTAAATAAAGATCTTCATATGAGAGTGCTAAAGGTAATCAAGGCCTTTGTCAACTTGAAACACAAACACAATCTGAAGCTCTCTTATAATAGATGATAATATGATCTCTATACACTGGCTCTGTCACAAATGTGAAATATGCCCTGCTAAGCACTAGATGATATTGTGACACTGTTCCTGGAAAGAATTCTGTCTTTTCAAAACCATCGAGAGCAGCTACTGTGCCTTGCCTACAATCTACTGTCCACTGAGGCCTTTTCACTGGGGGTCCTTGAGATTCAATCCCTGGTGCTCTGTACTTCTACTCCTCTGCATACTCCATTTTATAATCATCACTAAGAATGACAAACACTCAAAGGACAAATATTCTATGATTCTACATATATGCGGTACCTAGAGACGTCCAATTCATAGAGACAGGCAGCAGAATAGAGGCTGGCAGGGGTTGGGGATGAGAAATGTGGAGCTGTCTACTGGGCACAGGATTTCAGTTTGGGAGGATGAAAAAGCTCTGGAGATGAATGGTTGTGATGGTTGCTCAACAATGTGAAACTCCTAATGCCACAAAACTATACACTTAAGATGGTAAATTTTATGTTATATATGTTTTACCACAATTTTTAAAAAAGAATACCAGTCATTCAACATCTCAATTTATTTTCTCTACTCAGTTTAGTGAAAACCACCAGTTCCCTAGAATACAATGAGCATCTGGCACTTGTCTAGCTGTCCAGCATCTCCAAAACAAACTCCTTATATTTGAGAAATTCCACCATATGAGACTTGCCTTCTCAAGTTGAGAAAGTAGAAGATATGCTATGGTTTGAATGTTTTTCTCATTTAAAATTTATACTAAAACTTAATTTCCAATGTAACAGTATTAAGGGGTATGGCCTTTAAGAGGTAATTCATGGATTAATGGATTAATAGATTATCAAGAGAGTGGATCTGTTAAAAAAAAAAAAAGTTCCAATATGGTCAAATAGGAACACCTGCAGTCTGCAGCTCCCAGCATGAGAGACAGGTGATTTCTGCATTTCCAACTGAGGTACCAGGTTCATCTCACTGGGGCTTGTCCAACTGGGTGCAGCCCAAGGAGCAGGGCGGGGCATGGCCTCACCTGGGAAGCGCAAGGGGTCAGGGAATTCCCTTTCCTAGCACAGGGAAGCTGTGACAGACGGTACGTGGAAAATCAGGACACTCCCACCCTAATATTGCACTTTTCCAATGACCTTGGCAAATAGCACACTAGGATATTATATCCTGCTCCTGGCTTGGAGGGTCCCATGCCCACAGAGCCTCGCTCACTGCTAGCACAGCACTCTGAGATTGAACTGCAAGGTGGCAGCAAGGCTGTGGGAGGGGTGTCCGCCATTGCTGAGTCTTGAGTAGGTAAACAAAGTGGCCAAGAAGCTTGATCTGGGTGGGGCCCACCACAGCACAAGGAGGCCTGCCTGTCTCTGTACACTCCACCTCCGGGGGGCAGGACATAGCTAAACAAAAGGTAGCAGAAACTTCTGCAGACTTAAACATCCTTGTCTGACAGCTTTGACGAGAGTAGTGCTTCTCCCAGCATGGAGTTTGAGATCTGAGAACGGACAGATTGCCTCCTCAAGTGGGTCCCTGACCCCTGAGTAGCCTAACTGGGAGACATTCCCCAGTAGGGGCCGACTGACACCTCACACAGCCAAGTGCCCCTCTGAGACAAAGCTTCCAGAGGAAGGATCAGACAGCAACATTTGCCATTCCGCAACATTTGCTGTTCTGCAGCCTCCGCTGGTGATACTCAGGTAAACAGGGTCTGGAGTGGACCTCCAGCAAACTCCAACAGACCTGCAGCTGAGGGTCCTGACTATTAGAAGGAAAACTAACAAACAGAAAGGACATCCACACCAAAACCCCATCTGTACATCACCATCATCAAAGACAAAAGGTAGATAAAACCACAAAGATGGGGAGAAACCAGAGCAAAAAAGCTGAAAATTCTAAAAATCAGAGTACCTCTTCTCCTCCAAAGGAATGCAGCTCCTCACCAACAATGGAACAAAGTAGGATGGAGAATGAATTTGACAAGTTGAGAGAAGAAGGTGTCAGATGATCAGTAATAACAAACTTCTCCACACTAAAGGAGGATGTACAAACCCATTGTAAAGAAGCTAAAAACCTTGAAAAAAGATTAGACAAATGGCTAACTAGAATAAACAGTGTAGAGAAGTCCTTAAATGACCTGATGGAGCTGAAAACCATGGCACAAGAATTACGTGACACATGCACAAGCTTCAGTAGGCGATTTGATCAAGTAGAAGAAAGGGTATCAGTGATTGAAGATCAAATAAATGAAATGAAGCAAGAAGAGAAGTTTAGAGAAAAAAAGAGTAAAATGAAATGAACAAAGTCTCCAAGAAATATGGGACTATGTGAAAAGACCAAATCTACATTTGATTGGTATACCTGAAAGTGACAGGGAGAATGGAATCAAGTTGGAAAACACTCTTCAAGATATTATCCAGGAGAATTTCCCCAACCTAACGAGGCAGGCCAATATTCAAATTCAGGAAATACAGAGAATGCCACAAAGATACTCCTCGAGAAGAGCAACTTCAAGACACATAATTGTCAGATTCACCAAAGTGAAATGAAGGAAAAAATGTTAAGCGCAGCCAGAGAGAAAGGTTGGGTTACCCACAAAGGGAAGCCCATCAGACTAACAGTGGATCTGTCGGCAGAAACACTACAAGCCAGAAGAGAGTGGCGGCCAATATTCAACATTCTTAAAGAAAAGAATTTTCAACCCAGAATTTCATATCCAGCCAAACTAAGCTTCATAACTGA
>NW_012123154.1:3385144-3385574 GCF_000951035.1 Colobus angolensis palliatus | reverse complement strand
CTCTGATAAAACAGACTTTAAACCATCAAAGATCAAAAGAGACAAAGAAGGCCATTACATAATGGTAAAGGGATCAGTTCAACAAGAAGAGCTAACTATCCTAAATATATATACACCCAATACAGGAGCACGCAGATTCATAAAGCAAGTCCTTAGAGACCTACAGAGAGACTTAGACTCCCACACAATAACAATGGGAGACTTTAACACCCCACTGTCAACATTAGACAGATCAACAAAACAAAAAGTTAACAAGGATATCCAGGAATTGAACTCAACTCTGCACCAAGCAGACCTAATAGACATCTACAGAACTTCCACCCCACATCAACAGAATATACATTCTTCTCAGCACCACATCACATTTATTCCAAAATTGACCACATAATTGGAAGTAAAGGACTCCTCAGCAAATGTAAAAGAACAGAAA
>NW_012123154.1:3340229-3384335 GCF_000951035.1 Colobus angolensis palliatus | reverse complement strand
CCTCAATAAAATACTGGCAAACCAAATCCAGCAGCACATCAAAAAGCTTATCCACCACGATCAAGTGGGCTTCATCCCTGGGATGCAAGGCTGGTCCAACATATGCAAATCAATACATGTAATCCATCACATAAACAGAACCAAATTAATTCAAGATGGATTAAAGACTTGAACCTAAGACCTAAAACCATAAAAACCCTAGAAGAAAACCTAGGTAATACTATTCAGGACATAAGCATGGGCAAGGATTTCATGTCTAAAACACCAAAAGCAATTGCAACAAAAGCCAAAATTGATAAATGGGATCTAATTAAACTAAAGAGCTTCTGCACAGCAAAAGAAACTACCATCAGAGTGAACAGGCAACCTACAGAATGGGAGAAAATTTTTACAATCTAACCATCTGACAAAGGGCTAATATCCAGAATCTACAAAGAACTTAAAACAAATTTACAGGAAAAAATCAAACAACCCCATCAAAAAGGGAGCAAAGGATATGAACAGACACTTCTCAAAAGAAGATATTTATGCAGCCAACAGACACATGAAAAAATGCTCATCATCACTTGTCATCAGAGAAATGCAAATCAAAACCACAATGAGATATCATCTCACACCAGTTAGAATGGCAATCATTAAAAAGTCAGGAAACAACAGGTGCTGGAGAGGATGTGGAGAAATAGGAATGTTTTTACACTGTCCTTTGTAGGGACATTCTTATTAGGCATGATGTTCCAGGGGCCTGGAGGTCATCTCTCAGAGGTTGAGAGCAAAGGGCAGACTTCTCTTTTGGATAAATTTAATTCTTCACTATGGAGTCTATAATATTCAATTATTTTTCTCCAACACACTTATTTGTATAGCATCATTGTAGGGACATGGATGAAGCTGGAAACCATCATTCTGAGCAAACTATCACAAGGACAGAAAATCAAACATCACTTGTTCTCACTCATAGGTGGGAATTGAACAATGACAACATTGGACACAGGGTGGGGAACATCACACACCAGGGCCTATCGTGGGGTGCAGGGAAGGAGGAGGGATAGCATTAGGAGATATACCTAATGTAAATAACGAGTTAACAGGTGTAGCACAACAACATGGCGCATGTATACATATGTAACAAACCTGCACGTGGTGCACATGTACCCTAGAACTTAAAGTATAATAATAATTTTAAAAAAGCCGGTTTGGTTCTCAGAGCACCTCCTTCACCCCGTGATGCATTTCACCATGTTACAATGTAGCATGACGACTTCACCAGAAGTCAACCACATGCAGCTGTCCAATCTTCAACTTCCCAGTCTCCAGAACCATAAGCCAAAGTGAACTCCTTTTTAAAAAATATATAAATTACCCAGTTTCAAGTATTCTGTTATAGCAATGTAAAATGCACTAAAACAAGATGCATATTCCTTGCAGCTCAGGCACCACACAAGACTAAGGTTTCATATTAAACACACCAATGGGAACTTTCAGTTTGGAATTGAGCAACCTATGGAAGCCAGGCTGTGATGAAATCCATTTTCCAACTAAGGTGGCAACTTGTTCCTGACTGGAAAATATGTCAGTCCGTTAGTAGGATATAAATTAATTTAGAAAATCATAACCAGTAAATTTTAAAAAAGAAATAGAACAGGGAAAAAAAGTTTAAATCTCATCGAGTATTTAAATAAGTAAGGATAAGAATATTTATGTATTAAAATATATATGAATATGTGAAAGCCATGATGCAGTGTATTTCTTATTGAGAGTAACAGTCAAAATTCCTTTAACAGGCTCCTTTTCTGCATTAACTAACTAGAGTGGATTCTATTGTTTGCAAATAAGAATCTGTGATACTATATCTGATACCATGTCTAGTATGAGCAGACCAAAGAAGAAGTCTCCTTCTCATCTCTTTCCATCTTCCTCTAAATGCTGCTGATTCATTGTCTAGTACTATGTTTAATATCACAGAGAATGCTAACTCATTTCTAATATACGTGTCACAGTCTATTTGAAGGGCAGTCAGGAAGAAATTTTGCATAAAACTACAATTGTATGCCTTTTATGTATATTCATGTCAGTAATGTTAGTTATACTTGCCTTAAATTTTTCTCAAATCATCAAGTTATATGAAACTGAAATTGGAGGCCATGATCACCATCTGCTTATGCACTTTTTTTTTTCCTAATGGGAATCTTTATCCTTCCCAAGAGTACTTTTGATTCCCCTGTGAGTGGAGTTAGAATGGTCTATCCAGGCATATGCTGTGGTTAGGCTGTTCATTTTACATAAATCCTAGTCAGATTAATTTTGAATAAGGAACGCATTTCTAGTTTTTGTCTATAGCAAGCAAGTTAACATAGTATGTGGCTCCCATTACTTGAATATATTGCCATGCAGTATCTGTCAAAACTTGTGCAAGTTTTGGATAGCCTAAAGAGCATATAACCCTCTACATACATTAAAATTCACCCCTGCATTAAACCAGATAAGCAGAATTGTGTCCCTAGAATGTGTAGATTTTTTCCCATATTTAATTACTTTGTATATGAGTGGGATGCCTTCCACATTAGGAATGCATTGGTCTTGGTTTCATTTTATTACCCCATGTTTGTTTTTAGCTTTTTTCTCATGCCGCTCTTTTGTGTTATTCTGCTGTATTTCATACACTCTTGCCAACTACCTTAAAGACTTCTTTGGAATAAGACAAAGTATAAACAAACAAACAAACAAGCTCCCTTTCTTTCCCTTTCCACAGCCCCCACACACATAAGGCCCAATTCAATGTATGCCTCAATTACTGTAAAAATCTTCTGGCTGGTTTCCCTGCCTCTATTTTCTCCTCTCACAAATGTTTGATTCTTCTTCTTCAATATTGTTTTCATCACTTCACCCAGCTGCTCAAAATCCACAGTTGCTTGGTAATGTCACTGTAGTAGATATATCTTCAGGCTTACATTCAGAATCCTCCATCAATTGCCCACACACTTCCAATTTTATCTCTCATGCTCGCTAACAAGGTGCTTCTGTTCTGATAATTCAAAATGATTGCCATGTTCTCTACCTACCTCCTACAATTGTGCAAAGCCCAACTCCAGAGACTACTGTTTGTGTTACCTTTGAAAAGCCATTTAACCTTACTGAGCTTCATTTCTTCAATTGGAAAATGGAAATAAAACTTCACATGGTTTTTATGAGACAACATAGCACATGAAAGTGCCTAGATTAACTAACGAACTAAATGAATAAAAATGTCTATCTTCTAAAGTGCCTGGCACATAGTCGGCACCCAATAAAAAGTAATTCAGAATATACTATCCTTTGCCTCTTCTCACACTATTTGCACAGTCCTGTAAAGCTCTGCTCCCTCCTCCGCCATGAGTCCCTAAAGAGCAGGCAATAATTACACAGGCCTTGAGATCAAAGGGAGATATGAATCCAGACACACTCCACCTTCCACTGTGTGACCTCAGACAGGTGACGTCAGCATCCACCTGTGTGGTCCATTTCTGAGGACCCAGGAGCATACAGAAGGATGTCCAAGACATGACCTATTCAGTCTTTGGAACACAGTCAGTGCTGTATCTTCTGCTGCTGTTTTCTTTATATTAAAAATTAATTTGCCAGCTGGGTATGGTGGCTGTCTCCTGTAATCCCATCACTTTGGGAGGCTGAGGTGGGTGGATCATCTGAGGTCAGGAGTTCAAAACCAGCCTGACAAACATGGCAAAATCCTGTCTCTACTAAAATACAAAATTAGCCAGGAATGGTGGTGCATGCCTGTCATCCCAGCTACTCAGGAGGTTGAGACAGGAGAATCACTTGAACCCAGGAGACGGAGGTGGCAGTGAGCCAAGATCAGGCCACTGCACTCCAGTCTGGGCAACAAGAAAATTAATTCATGTGTCTTGTTTTATTTGGTTTGAGACAAGGTGGCTGAGTTTTTCCTTTATCTGTGGCAACTAGGAAAGGTAGCTGCTAAGGCAAAATAACCAATATATTAGATATTAGCAGTAAGATTTCATTTTCTAGCTACCAGCAAGCTGGGAACAAGCCTGGCAGTAACCATATCACCTCTCAAAGAACCCCAGACTAAGATATAAGAATAGACATAAAATGGGACTCTGATGAAACAGGACCTTCAAATAATACAATACGTTATTCCCAAACCATTCGTTCAATTTCCTTAAACACAGGTAAGCATCTCATATTACTTTTGTATATTCAAAATATAGATCTTGACCCTGAGCTGGTGCTTTGTGTTTATTTTTTGACTTATTATAGGTTTTGTCACCTCTAAAAATATGTGACACAAATCACAAAAGTTACTCTTGTTCTGTGATACAGCACCATTGCAAAGAGTTTTTCCAATTCATTAGACCTAAAGCCAGTCTATGAAGCCAATAAATTTTGCACTGCCATAGCCTTCATATATGTGTATATATATATATATATATCTACTAATTCTAATACTGCACCTTCCTATAGCTCCTAATATCACTAAATATTGAAATTCTGCCTATAGTTTGTACTGGAAAAATCCCACAGTAAAACCTTTGTCTTAGTCCATATTGTGTTGCTGTAACAGAATACCATAGATTGGGTAATTAAAAATGAATTCAAATTTATTAGTTCACAGTTCTAATAAAGGCTTGGAAGTCCAAGATCAAGGTGCTAGCATCTGGTAAGGACCTTTTGCTGCATTATACCATGGCAGAAAGCAGAAGGGCAAATAGAGAGTGAAAAAGAAAAATAAAGAAAGAAAGAAGGGATCAAACTCATCCTTTTATAAAAAAACCCATTCCTGCAATAACAGCATGAATCCATTCACTCCACCCACATAACCTAATCACTTCTCATTAGGTCTCACCTTGCAACAGTGTTACAATTGGGATTAAGCTTCCACACATGCTTTTGGAGGGACACATTCAAGCCAGAGCGACCTCACCACCTACCCTACCCTATCTTATCCCAAACTCCTAGCTGACTTGCAATCCAATAGGAAATAAGCACAGTAACAGAATTCAATTTCCTTTAGGCTCATTCCTCAACTCCTCTTAAGTCCACTCTGATTTATTTTACATTGTGAGTTATGGGTTGAGTCAAGTCCCCTCAAAATGATACGTTGAACTCTTAATCTCCCCAGTACCTCCAGAATATGACCTTACTTGGAAATCGAGTCATCACCAATGTAATTCATTAAGATGAAGTCATACTGCAGGAGGATGAGCCTTAATCCAATATGACTGATGTCCTTTTAAGAAGAGGAAAGAGACATGGAGAAGAGCAGTCATGTAAAGACACAGAGACACAGAGAGAAAGCCATGTGAAGACAGAGGCAGAAATTGGAGTTATGCTGCCACAAGCCAAGGAACATCTAAGGCTCCCAAAACTGGAAGAGGCAAGAAAAGATCGTCCCTTGGAGGCTTTGGAGGGAGCATGGCCCCAGATATCTCTTGATGTTAGACTCAGCCCCCAGAACTGTGAGGCAAAAAGTTTCAGTTGTTTTAGGCCTGCCCGTTTGGGGCAATTTGCTATGGCAGCTCTGGCAAACTAATGCACTGTGAGTCTGTGCTTACTTCCCAGACTCATTCAGAAAATGAACTCATTTTCCACAAATATGACATTAGGTAAAACGTGTGTTAATCTTCCCGGCACCATTTTCCATTTTCTTGAGAGTTCTTTCCTGAAACTCAAAAGTGCTCATGAGTACCAATGAACGAAGGTCACCTTTGCTTTAATGTCTCTACATTTTCTTTCCCAGCAAACAAGAAGTGATGGCTCAGCACAGTGACATTTTAGAGCAGGACTCTCCAATTCAACAGTTAAAAGCCCACACCATGTACACATAAGCCACAAGGCATACATTTCATTCTTTCTACATATCACACACTTTGAGCAACTCAGCTTGACACTCTCAATAATGTCAGGAAAACTATAATGTCAGGAAAGCTAACCTCTCTTGGTCTGGCCTCGTTCAATTTGAGAAGGAAAGGCAGCATTGGTCAACTTCACCATCTGCAAACAAAAGTTGAATATTTCATAAGCAATCCAGGACCTGTTTGTCCTCAGATGGGGTGTAAGTCCCAGGAATGGTAACACTATCTAGCTGATTCCTCCAATTTTGCATTGTTTATGTTTTTAATTATATCACAATCAAATGAAAAATTCCATGTGTGAGGCACAGATTTGACTTTTAAAAACCAGATGTCTGATGCTTTGGGTCCTCTTTTAAATTAACATAAGCAAACAATGTTATCTTCATGTTAACAAAGGAAACGATCTCCTGCTCCTTATGTGTTTCTTTTAGAGACTTTGGGTAAATGAAGGCCACACTTGGTCCACTACGCACATTTGCCCAGGACAGAACTGATGCCAATTCAGCCAGTTTCTTTATGGGAAATGACATTCGGCAGCCGGGCCTAGATCTCCCATAAGCTCCACATATTGTTGAGGCAGCTCAGAGGACGTGCTTGGATCAGTCAGATGGTGCCCACAGCTGCTAACAGCCCCGGTGAACTGCTCTGACCTCCACTGTCTACCATTTTCCTTTGGCTTTCCTTGAAAACTTCCCTCCTGTGCCCCACTGCCTGCAGTGACGAGACACTCATGGAGAACCCACAAGCCTTTGTCAGGATAAAGATAATAATAATAAGAGAAGCAGACTAATGGAAAGAGAAATGAGATATATTTTGCAGTTGCAGTTTGGGGTTTTTTTTTTTTTGGTAGGAAGGATTTTTTTTTTTTTTTTTTTTTTTTAAAGCATGAGCGTTCTGCTTTTCTGAAAGCGCGGGCTCCAGTGCTATGATTAGCACTAGGAACTGGAGAGTTTCCATCAGAGTGAACTGCTGATTTCAAGGCAGCTTTGCCTCTTGTTTTTCAAACCTGGTAAGCACGCACATAAGAAGGTTGGGTCAGAGCTTGGAAAAGCAATTCAGTAGTTGGTGTATAGCCTTCAGAGAAAGCAAGCAAGCACCCAGTTTACGTTTATTTTCATTTTAAGAAGTGTGGCCAGCAACAAAGGTGGCGAGTGAGATGGGGGTGGGGTTAACTTATACATAGTTATTTTATGCTGTGCCATCTTGCAGCAGATTTTCTGAGGACTTTGTGTGGGTTTGTTAGGGAAGTAAAAATTGGGTCAGAATAGTTTCACACTCTACTACAACGTTCTTTGCGTTATTTTTTTATAGCCTTCAATTTAGGCAAATCATATTCGTGTATCATTGCTAATTTTCAAAACAATGACACAAGAAGACTTTGGCTAAAAAGATATTATATATTTTAACCTGTTCTCACTTTCCCTGATTTATCAGGTTGGCACTGTAACCAGGCACTCTGGTAAATTGCTCTGTACAACAGCATTTCAATTTTGCCAGGAAAATGATTACAGTGTTTTATGTTGAGAGAGTTTATTAAACCTGAACATTTTTTTTTCCAAAAGGAAAAAGAATTATTTTAAATGGACACAGGACTTTCCATATTTACTTAGATATATTTTTATCAAATCTATACTTGAAATTCAGAGTGTCATCAAATACATTAATGACAGAATCAGTATTCAAAATTATTTCAGTATGGTAAATGTATGGAAAAAGTTTAACATGATTATATAGCATGATTATAACATTTGTCATAAATGTAAAATATGGCACCTGGACTTCAAATAACAATTATACAAGGAATGATGAGATAGCTATAGCTAAACAGCAGCATTTAGAGGAACAACAAAATAAATTTAGTTGAATATAAATTCCAGTGACTTGAGTACAAATTGAAGCAGCTTGCCTGAAAAACTGATACATTGTAGCTGGCCTTCTAATGCCAAAGAATGGCAGACATGATTCTGGCTCTCCCAATCACTGGCCAGGCCTCCCCTGGGCTCCAGAACCATCTTGGTTTCTAGGCAGTGTCATGAAGAGGAGCCCACACAAGTTGAAGACTCACGTCCTAGTCCATTTAATGTAGCTATAACAGAATACATGAGGCTGAGTAATGTATAAGGAAAAGAGGTTATTACTTTAGCTCATGGTTCTGCAGGCTGGGAAGTGTAAGAAGCATGGCACCAGCATCCGCTCAGCTTCTAGAGAGATTTTCATGGTGGGTGATAAAATGATTGAAAATGTCAGAGGGTAAGTGGACAAGTGTGAAAAGACAAAACCCCAGTGGCATCCTAGCTTTACAACAACCCACACTCACAGGAATATTCTCCTAAGAATTAATCCAGTCTCATGAGAATGAAAATTCACTCACTATGCCAAGAATGGCACTGAGCCACTCGTAATGGATCTGCCCTGTGACTTGAACACTTCCCACCTCTCAACACTACCACATTAGGAATCAAACTTTCACCTAAGTTTTGGTGGCAACAAACAAACTATATCCAAACCATAGTGAGTCATAAACCCCTTCATAGTCTGATCAAAGTTATGGGCCTTCTCTCCAAAAAACTACATACACATATAATCTTGCATACCATTTCCAGGTGCTCACAGATTCCTTAAAGGATCTATGAAAAACTATGCCCAGATTCTAGGTACCCATGGATTCCAAATTAAGAACTTCTGATCTAGAATATATCCAGGCCAACAAGCATCAGAGGTGTTCTGGAAGTGAGGTTCATCCTGAACCTCATACTGAGCTGTCTGCTTTCCTTATTCCTGCCTAAACTCAAGATTGAGTTGGGTGGCCCCAGGGAGGCAGTCACTGACTAACTGGAACACCATCACAAAACCATGGGATGGGGTCATTGCAATGATTTCAGGAAAATATCAGTCAAATATCTGAAATTATTTACATGAACAGATATTCTACTGATTTTTTTCAATGCTTTAGTTTCCTATATATGATAGTCATAATAAGAATAGATAAGATTTATTAAGCATTTATCATATGCCAGAC
This sequence comes from Colobus angolensis palliatus, assembly GCF_000951035.1. Taxonomy (NCBI): domain Eukaryota; kingdom Metazoa; phylum Chordata; class Mammalia; order Primates; family Cercopithecidae; genus Colobus; species Colobus angolensis. The sequence continues at coordinate 3,375,446 of NW_012123154.1, read as the reverse complement.
GCTATGCTAAGCACCTTATATGATTTTCTCAGTACATCTTCACAACAATGGTATGAAGTGAATATTATTGCTTTCCCCAGTTCAGAGATGAGGAAACTAAGGCAGAGAGAAGCTGAATAACCTCTCCAACATCACGCCCCATATGAAGCAGTGACACCCACATCTGTCTGCTCCTAACCTAACCACAGTGCTATGTTTCCTTCCTGGTATGACAAGCAAGCCAAGCTGTCTTCCTTCAGGAGATATTGTGGAACATCCACTAAATGGGCATTGGTTACCAGGTTATAGTCACCACCAGAGATAAAGCAGAGCACTGTTAAACTTACAGGCTTACATGCTCTGTTGAGTGTCTCACATTTTATATTTTCAGTCTTAATTTTCATTTTGCATTGTCATTAAGGTTTGTAAAAGAAGGACCCCCACATTCCATCTCTTGTGTCTATGTACCACACTACCTGCCCTCTTCTATCCATCTTTAATTATGAACCTTTGATGTCTGGGTTTATATTGTAAAGACATTACTCTTCAGGGTTATGAATGTTTTTCTTGTTCGGTATCATGGCCCTGACCTGATGCAAACACCTTTCATAAACAGGCATCAATACATTTGAGAGTGCTTTCTAGCTCTTGCTCCAGATATTGGATTAGTGGAACTTACCCTGTTGAATACTAGCATTCAAAGGAACTCTATGCTATATGATTGCTTTGTTGTGTAGGGAGTCAGTGATAGAAGCCGTGATGCAAACAAGATACATGCCATATCTGACATCTCCCTACAAACTCTCTCCAACTATTTTCTCATGGGTGGGCAAGTTCACATCTGACGGCCTTTTCCTCCTTCTCCTACCACCTTCCTTTTCCTCTTATGTTCTTAGGCCTTTAGATTTCAAGAGTTACCCTCTTTTTCTCTCTGAAATTTTGGACTAAGGAATGCTGGATACCATGAGATAGTTTCATTTTGTGCTCATTGAACCAAAAAAGCAGATAAATTATTATTAGAATACTTATAAGTTAATAGGATACAAAATATTCAGGTCTTATAGAACCATCTCCTCTGATATGAGCCTTATGCTATGGAGCTCTAATTTTGTTTTAAAGAATTTGAGAACCTCCAATTTCCCCAGCAGCAGTAATGAAGGGAGGAGGTCCTCTCTCCCGCCCCCTATCCCATAAAGAGCACATTTCTAGTGCACTTACCCACAGTTCAGGTTCTCACATTAATGGGCCTCACAAATAATCTCACTGAACATCAAGCTGGGAAATGAACACTGGCACAGCCCTGGTAAATTCTCTTAAACTGGTCCCCAGCGGGAGAAAAACACCTCCAAGTACACATGCTATACATCAAAACGGTGCTTCTAAAGGTTGTCCATGGTATGTGTAAAAAAATCTAATAAACATATCTGATAAATCATAATGATAGCCTCCATATTTCTTTGTTTAATTCTCAGTTTTCTTGTAAGCCCTTCTTGAAGTTTGGTTGTAATGGATCATTACGTCCATAATGTGCTCAATGTTGGAGTGAATTTTGAACAGTTTTTAGGCTGCATACTGTTTTCTTCCAGATAATTTACTGGATTAAAATTAGCAGTGTGAAAAGCTGTAGAGAAATCTAAATGCCTGCCAAATCAAAGAAATAATCACATTTTTATGAATATTTAATATCATAGTCATGGCAAATAAGGCAAGTAATTAGTACTTACCATAAATTTGCAAAGTATTATTTTATGTAAATGTTACATTCTACTAGTTTGATATGAATTATTCATTGTATAACCAGACACTGACACAAACCAGTAAACATTTAAATCTATGTGCTATTAGTTTCCTTACCTTCAATGATTTTGTGCAGAATATATACATTTTTTTTTCCATGAATCAGTGTTTTCCCCTTGCCTCAAAAAGGGACAAAAGACAATGAGAAGAATGTTATTTAAAACCATCTAGTACATATCCAATAGTAAAGACACTTAAGATGCACACGTAAAATGTGTGTGTACAGATGTGAACCCCCCAGCTCTGCCTCTGTCTCTTTTCACCTTTGATGTATATCAGTAACAAAGAGCAGTTATGAGTGATGCTATACAGATAAGTGTGTTGGAGAAAAATAATTGAATATTATAGACTCCATAGTGAAGAATTAAATTTATCCAAAAGAGAAGTCTGCCCTTTGCTCTCAACCACTGAGAGATGATCTCCAGGCCCCTGGAACATCATGCCTAATAAGAATGTCTTTGTTTGCTGGGGGTCTTTGGTCCACCTGACAGTCTAACAATGAAATTTATGCTGGGCTACATGGGATCTGCCGTTCTCTGGAGGATCCAGAGACTAAAGTTATCAGCCTGACTTCCAGAAGGGCTGGAGACTATAAAGCAGCAACACAGGCAATGTACGATTGAACCTCCAGTAAAAACTCTGAACACCTAGGCTGGGGTGAGCTTCCCTGGTTGGTGATATGCTATGTATTGTTACACATCACTGCCAGGAGTCAATAATGCTGTTCATGCCTCCACAGGGAAAAGGCAACTGGAAATGCAACTTGTAGACCCTACTGGACTCTGCTCCATGTGTCTCTTCCCTTGGCTGATTTTACTCTGTATTCTTCCCTGAGGAAACCATAGCCATGAGTATAATAGCTTTCAATGGGTTCCATGAGTCTCTCTCATGAATTATCAAAACTGAGAGCTTGGGAAACTTGCGATTGACATCAGAAGGGAGTACAACACTGTGTGAACTCTGGCCCCTCTAACCTCACGGTTGTTAAAATTTTGCATAAACAGATAACTAAAGTTATCCATTGATATAATTGAGCTTTATTATAATTGAGACGATATAATTGAGAACTGAAACAGAGTAGACTCTCTTTGAGAGAGGGTAGGCCTTTAAGCCCACTGCCAGTCTGCTGTGATAGGCTTTTTCTTCCCATCATTTTTTCCATGAAGTCCCACTGCCTCTGCCTGACTTTGTGAAGTCAGTTGAGTTCTGTGCTGATTCCAGAGGTACAATGCCAGGGAGAACCAAACCAAAGTAATCCTCACATATAGTGGCTCTTCTAAAAGTCACATTTCCAGCACCTTTTCCAATCTCTATATGGCTCACTTACTGCCCTCCTTGAAGTCTTTGCTCATTGCCTTCCCAGAAAGGCATCCTAATGTTGTTATTTGAAATTAAACCACATCCTCCTACCTCAGCATCCCTATCCTCCCTTCCTGCTTTATTTTTCTTTATAGCGCTTATCTCCAGCATACTGTATATGTTACTAATACATTTTGTTTATTTTCTGTCTCCACCCATGAGAATATAAGCCCTATTAAGGCTGGGATTTTGTTTCATTTTGTTCACCATACTCCGTTGTTTAGAACAGTGGCATAGACATGGTAGGTGCTCAGCAAATATTTGTTGAACAAATGAATGAATAGTCATCCTTCACAGGAAGGGACCAGGGCAGAGCACTTCCTTAGGGGACTGGGGGGAGCTTGTCCTGCATCTGGCACACTTTTTCACTTGGATTGCATGTAACATAACAGTAAATGGCATCGTTTTCTAGAGATTCTTTTTATTCCCACTAGTCTTAAGATCCATAAAATATTGAGAGAATAAAATTTAAAGTGGCTGAAGACAGAAAAGGGGACAAATGCCACCATTGCCTAGAAAGTCCATTGGAGTCTAATTTAAGGCCATTCCCATTTCAGGAAATGCCTGAGAATCCAGGATAGTGCTAGAGCAAGGGTATGCAGAATGATAAAAGAGCTATGTGGGGGAGAAGGGATGTCAGTACCACTCAGAGAGTATCTTCAATCCTGGGGGTAGGTGGGTAAAGGCAGAGTAGTTTGCTTAGTTCTGTCTAAAAGCTAAAGCTGTAAGAATTATTCTTAACCCCTCCAGTTAAGAATCAATCACTGCAAAAGACATAACCTGATTAAAACATGTGTCTTCCCTCATCCAGGAGTGGACACAGAGCTAAGGCAAAGCTAATCCATTCATGGGACTGTGAAGAAAATGATGTGCATTGAGCTTTGATCCACTCGAGTTGTGCATGGGGTCCATTTCAGACTTGGCTTTTCCCTTTATTTAGGGAGCCAACAAAATATGGTTGCAAAGTGGCCCATCCCAGGTCTAAAAATATCAACCTAAGTAAAGAAACTTTTTCTCCATGCCTTAGAAAATAGCAATTAGTCCAGTCAAGGAGCAGAAATCACAAAGACCCCTGACACTTTTCATTGGAAGAAATGCACTAAATGGAAGTTTCTTAAAGGTTGCTGAAGGTAGAAAAGGAAATTTATAGACCATTTGGCACAGTTCTTATAAAACCTATTCCTTTGCCCTGACACCCTCATGCCCTCAGAAACAGACAATGTTCAGTGGGCAAGATTATTTAAAATAAACAAATTTTGTGAAATCACTAGAATTCAGTAAAGTCAAGGAAATGAGACAGCATGTAAGATTCTAGAATCTCCTGTTTTGCAGAAAGTTTTTTTTTTGGAATTCCAATCACTCCTAACTATCCTTTCAATCTCACTAGGAAATCAGCTATGAAGTTAGAGTTCCTGGAGTAAAATCTAAACTCCATCACCTAAAATCCAAATGACCCTGGGAACTTGCTAAAACTTTATCATATGAGAATAATATCACCACCTGCCTCACACACAGCTGCCGTGAGGGTCCGATGGCAAATCTCCATAAAGCACTCACCAGAACTTCTGGAACCGCTTGGGTGCTCCGTAAGCATTAGCTGTTTAAATATTGCTTTTATTGTTAATCTTCTTCCATTTCAAATTATATTCTACTTTGCTGCTGAAGAAGACCATGCTATTAGAGAATAGGGTCCAAAAAATGTTTAATAATTTTTCTGTATATATCTTCTTTTTTTTTTGAGACAGGGTTTCACTTAGGCTGGAGTGCAATGGTGCAATCTCAGCTCACTGCAGCCTCTGCCTCCTGGGCTCAAGTAATCCTCCTGCCTCAGCCTCCTCATAGCTGGGACTCTAGGCACATGCCACCACACTTGGCCCACACCTGGCTAATTTTTACATTTCGTATAGACATGGGGGTCTCATTATATTGCCTAGGCTGGTCTCGAACTCCTGAGCTCAAGTGATACGCCCACCTCAGCCTCCCAAAGTGCTGAGATTATAGGTGTGTGCCACTGCGCCCAGTCTACATCTTAAAGTTATGTTAAAGATTTGATTATAATATTGCCTAGTTAAGCAATAAAATAAATCTAGTTTGGGAAAATATCTTGTTTTCTCTGAGAACTCTCTATTCAAATGCACATGTAATTAAAGAGGAAGCAGAAGAGAAACTTTAAATTTCAAGTTTATCAACTGAGAATGCAGATATTCACACATCCATATGAATATAAAAGCTGGATGGATTTTTTTACATGCAAACCTAGATTTAATGTAACTAGATGTTAAATAAACCGTTTTGACCTTAATTTCAACAGAGTTCCCTAGACAATAAATATCACATTTCAAAGTGAGAGGCAAGGAAGGCCACCAGTCAGAATATGTATGGGACTTGCTTAAGAATTGATATTTAACACTTTGCTAACTACCCACCCTCAGCTTACAAAGAACTAGGGGGACTGAAAAAAGAGTTGGATGTTATAAGAGGACTTTCTGGAGAATTGTTGTCTGCTGTAACTCAAAGGAAGGGACAGACGCTAGGTTATTCCCATCGGCCCCTGAACCTTGGGACCACAAACACCAGGTTGAGGGACTGATGGGAATATCCTAGTATCTGCCCCTCCCTTTGAGGAAAGGACTTTGATGGGATCCCTCTGAGAGCTTGACATGTATCGCTCAGAACTGAGGGCAATGTGGACTGGTGCCCGACTCTGGGACTTTTAAAGGGAGGAAGATGACTGGCTAGCTACTCTTACAGTGAAATAAAGATGACTGTGCCAGGGTCTGCCCATGCTCCCAGGGTTTGTTTAAGCAAAAGATGCCTAAGTGTTCCCAGGCATGTGGTCCCTGAGAAAACAAGCATATAGGTAACTTATGGCCACCTGGATAGTAAGGTGACCTCAACAGAGCATGAATTATTGGACACCCAGGGCTAAGGAAGGAGATGCATGGGACCAGCCACTAGAAACATATTTGCAGGTAAGAAAAACCCAGCAAGTCTTCTGTACAGGGTGAGGGAGAGAGAAAGAGGTAGAATGTAATCTGTGAAAGTGTTTGTCTTAGTCAGCTCAGGCCGCTAATAACAAAATGCCATAAACTGGGTAGCTTATAAACAATAGAAACTTATTTCTCATAAATCTGGAGGGTGGAAGTCCAAGATCAAGACACCAGCAGATTTGGCATCTTGCGGGTGCCACTTCCTCATTCGCAGATGGTGCCCTCTCTCTGCGTTCTTGCATGGTGGAAGGAGAAAGGGAGCATTTGGGGCTCTTTTTTATAAGGGCACTAATCTCATTCATGATGGCTCCACCCTCGTGACCTAATCACCTCCCAAAGTCCCCACCTCCACATACCATCACCTTGGAGGTTGAGATTTCAATATATGAGTTTGGGGGGCGGGGGATACAGACACTCAGAACAAAGCAAACCTTAAAAAGTCATTTTACAAACCTTCCAAGTCCAGGGAACACCCATGCCAACAGGTAGTGCCTGCCTCCCTTCTCCCCTCCTTTGGCAGTCATCCCCAGCTATGGTAAAGCACTGTATGGAGCACATAGCAAAAAAAACAACCAACATACACCACACCCACCTATAAGCCTGCAAGGGGGCTGTTTGCAGCAGGCCCAAGCTGAAGGGAAAAGTTAATCATTAAATGAAAATAGGTGGTTTATGTATTACTCTGGATTGGACATAGTAATTACTAACCCAAAACTGATTTGTTATTAAAAATAACCAGAGGACATTTTGTTATCGGGAGCTAACCAGAAAATCAAGAGGTAACCCCTGGAGACAAGAGAAAAACAAACAGTGGGTGAAATGAATGAGGGGATTTTTAAGCACGCTCCATGAGCCCTGCTGGCTCAACATGATGACGTTATTAAACATTATCCTTGCCGAGCTTACTTACCGGATTCTTCTATAGGCTTCCATATATGGGTGAGGAATACACCTGCCTGCAGGTCCACTTGGAGTGGTATCATATGAGGGGAGCTGGGAACACGAGGACTATTGAGAGCCCCACAATTCTGAATAGACCAGCCTCGCCCCTTGAGACATCTAGGTCACCCTGTGGAGAAGGGAGACAAGGTGCAGTGAAGTGATGCTTCAACACCCACATCTACCAAGCCTCCCTTTCTGCCAAAATCCAAATGTGTAGCCAAGAGCCAAACAGGAAAAGGAGTGACAGAAATGACTATTGCCTGTTACAAATTCAGTGGCCACCAATATCTAAAAATGCCCCCAAAGCAACTTCATTGAATCATTTTCCTTCCCATTACCAATGTTTTTTTACAATAAACTACAGGGTTCCCTTTTCTGGTGATGCCCTTGCAGTGGCCAGGGCAGGGGAATTAGTCCTTCCGGGTAACATGCTGGTTTTCCTCACCCCAGCCCAGCCCAGCCCAGCCCAGGCTTGTTTCTAGCAATGGGAGGGAGGGTGTTGTCAAATTTAGAACTGAATCGAAAAAAGTGTAATTTCTAAACCTAGAATAAAACTTGAAACATTTGGAATTTGTATTTCATTTGGCTCTGGAAAAGATGAGTTTGAAGCCACTGCAGATTTTGTGATCTATTTCCCTGGGGTGTCTTAGAGGCTGGGTAGATAAACTTCAGTGTAATCCCGGCAGAGTATGGAAACTGTGATATCTTGAAATACCTGAAATGCGTGGACTATAAAGGCTGCATTTCGAAGCACTGATTCAGTTTGTGGTAACTATCTAATGCTTTCCCATATAAGCTGAGGAATTGTTAGGTGAGTTGATTTATAGCCCCGGGAACAATCCCCTCCTTAGCCAGCTATTTGTCCTTAACATACTAGGACACTCAGTTCCATTTTTGCCTCAGTAGAATTCACAGTAGGAATGGTTCTGATTCTTCTGTACCTGAAAATGACAGATCAGATACAGACACACATACACTCACACACACCCAAAAAGTCCAAGCATGGAAGAATGTGTGTGACAAGCATAATGGGCAGAAAAGAGCTGGAAAGTAGAGCCATGTGCTCCGTAGGACTCTTCTTGGCTTGAAGGGTTTGGTCTGTGCTTGCAAGCCACATGCTGTAAATGAGGAAGTCCACTGTGGAGTTGACAGGTAAGATACAGTAAGTGCCTATCAGAAGTCAACTCACAAAACCAAGCCTTTGACAACACACTGTGATGCTCAGTGGGAAACATGGAATCTGCCAGCTGGCCCAGCAACAAGGAGAGTTACATCCAGGACTCCCAGCTTCCTCTCTCCTATAGAAAGGGGCAGCCTCTTTTGATTTCTGGTTGGCATGTAGAAAGGAGGAATAAGGGAGATAATCATTGCTTATGATCAAAAGATTGTGAAGACAAAATAAACAGTGAAAGTCACTGTTAATCGTGCTCCGCTGGACTCTCATCAGTACAAAGTGAATGTACAAGGTAGAATCCAGGCCCAAAGACGATTAGAGCAGCGAACAGGAGCCTACCCACACAGACAAGAAGATGGGGCTCATGTAAATGTTTGCCTTTCATTTATTTTGAGCAAACATTTCCTTCCACGTAACAGACTCATCCTGATCAGCAACTTCCACCTGGTGTTCTTCAAGCCAGATGGAAGCGTAAATTATTTAAATACATGATCTTCCATTAGCTATTGAGCTTAAGTGCCTTAAAAAAAATTTTAAAGTGCTTTCCAGGATTCTAGAAAGCATTTGCACTAAGATAGATAAACGTGTTCTCAAGACACAACTCCAATGACAGCAATTTTTATATTTTAAAATATAGTCAGCATCTATAAGTAATTATGACTTCTGCAAAGGATTGTTTACACTGGAAAAGTAAAATCAGAGCTAATGAGCTAACTAAGGTTTTTGTTTGTTTGTTTGTTTTTTTGTTTTTTTTACCCTCCACATGACACTGTTCCATAAAAAACAAACTTCAGGTTCATCTCAACACATTGAGGAGCAATAGTGACCTGTCTTGAATAGTTTCTCTCATTCATGGTTCAGGCATATTTTTTTCAAACTATGTTTTTAAGTAAAAATAAATATGAAGGCAGGTTTTAAGCTTAATCATTTTCCTAAGGGTAAATCAGTTTAGCACTTCTAATAATGTAATAACTGCTGTGTTGGTGTGTGCATACAGTGTGTAATGGATAGACTCATGAGTAAAGACATTCTAGTTGACTTCCAACACTGTAATTACTCACTTGATTATAAGAGTAGAAAGGGAATATGTTATAGTTAAATATTGAAAATTCATAAAATTTCAGAAATTGGAAAGCCTGTAGAGATCATCTAGATCAGCACTCATCAACCTGGGCTTGTTAAAATACAGATTCTCATTCTGTGGCACTGGCGTGGGTTCTGAGATTGTCCATCTCTAACGCACTGTCAGATGATGTTGATGACATTAGTCTGTGGAACACTCCTTAAATAACAAGCCCTAATTGTTAGATGTGCCCTTATCAGCCCTTCTGGAAATGCCACACATCTTGGGAGGATAAAGACATCAGATTTAAAAGATAAGAGAAAAATCACTTCTTTGCCCTTAGCACACCATTAGTTAAGTTTTATATCTAGCGGTCGACCAGATATCAAAATGAAGGTTACAATACTGAGTGCTGCAGTTATTTTTAAATTTATTTTAGTATAAGAAATTGTTCATTTAAACATATTTTACTCAGGAATCTAGTCTGTAAGGGATATAAAAGTGGTATTATTCAAGTTAAGAGTGTGTGTGTGTGTGTGCGTGTATGTGTGTGGCCTTTTACACCTTAACCCTGACTCTCCCAGCTGTCACTCATGGTCCAGAGGGCAGAAGTCCTCGCCTTTGATGAAATAAGTCTGAAAATAACTGTGACCCCAGGTATCTTTTTCTTGTTTGGATTATAAGAGTCTTGATCCCAAGCTACTCTAAAAAGTGATCCCAACCTAGCATGTTTACTTGCCTCCTTGACTTAAGAGTACATGGTAGTATGTCTACATTCAAGATCTTATGTCAGGCTCCACTTTCCTTTTTTTCTTTTTCTCTTTTTTTTGTATCACCTTAATTTTTCTTCATTGCATGTGAATATTTGATATCGCTTCCTTGACAGTGAATATTTGATACCACTCCTCCTTTCTTCATTCCGTCAATATTTTTCTTCATTTCTTCATGACTATAACTCCTTTTACATGGTTTTTACTTCCTACTTGACTTCTCCAGTTGCTTTTTGCTCCTCCCACTAGTGGAGGATGGCTTGAGAGATCACTTCACAGTGAGCAGGGGCTATGGAGTTCCTACTCCATTACCTCAGCTGACATGTCTGTTTTTCTCTTTTAAACAAAACTTACTTACCAAGCCTAGCTCTTTTCGGTTTGTTTGTTTGTTTGTTTTGCAGTCTTGCTCTGTCACCCAGTGGCACTGGCATGATCTCAGCTCACTGCCACCTCTGCCTCCCAGGGTCAAGCAATTCTCCTGCCTCCGCCTCCCAAGTAGCTGGGACTACAGGCATGCGCCACCATGCCCCGCTAATTTTTGTATTTATAGTAGAGAAGGGGTTTCACCATGTTGGTCATGTTGGTCTCGAATTCCAGACCTCAAGTGATCCCCCCGCCTCGGCCTCCCAAAGTGCTGGAATTACAGGTGTGAGCCACTGTGCCCAGCCCCAGGCCTAGTTCTTCAGAAGCCCCTGCCTTCTTACCAAGTTAATTGCTGCTATAAATAAAGTTAATTTTAAAAATATACTTTCTTTACATATTTGAGGTTTGAAAGGCTTATAAATAACACACTTCTTTTCCCCAACCAAGTTCAGAATTGAGAGAGACACAGAGTCAAGGAGATGGAAATAAAATATCACCTTTGTTCCTAATAAAGTTGTGGGAGAATTTGCTTCAGATGAGAGAGCTGAGTGGTGCTGCTAAGGATGCTCTACAGAATCAAAATGACACACCATGTCAGAGGAAGTGCTGGAGGGCTGCAACTGCAGGACTCCCTACAGTGGTCCCTGTCTCCTCCACTCCCAGAGACTGGACAGAACCGGTGGTGCGAAGTTGACTACATACCCAAGAGCAAATAAGTATACACATTCTCTGCAGGTTGGAGAAATTGAAACTGCAATTCAGCCACCTCTATTCTTTTTCTCATACTCACCTCTCAGATTTCTCTTGCTCTACTCACTCCTCCTCCCTCCAGAAACACCAAGTAAGAGATAGAGGGAGAGGCAAGGAACATTAGGATATCACTTCACCAGGCAACACAGTGAGTGCTTACTAGCATTTCCTCTGAACATGGACTTATATTTGAACCATTTCATATAACTTGCCAATTCTCTCCTTACATACAGATAGCATTGCTGGCACTGCCATAAAAGAATCTATTCTGTTTGCTATTCCTTATCAAGTCTCCAAACAATTTCCGTAAACTAGAACAAATTTATCATACAAGGAATCACGCCAACATTTTTAAGGGGTCCACAGTATAAGACACTGTTTATGCCCTCAAGATGTTTGAAAATCTAGTTGGAGACACTAGACTTGAACAAGCAAAGTTAAGCAATTAAATATTTTAATAACAACTCAATACAATCCTGTGAATACAGGTCAGTACACAATTAACTTTTATGTGATTTTAAAGTAAAATAAGAGCTCAGAAGAAAAAATCTTGCTAGGCTGGGGTGGTGGGACAATGTTTTGCTGAGGAGGTATGATCTGGGTTTTCAAAAATGGACAAGGATTTAAGAGAGAAGAGGGAATCATAAAAAGACGGAAGAAGCCAAAGGAAAAACCGTAGCCTGCGGCAGAGGTGTTTTACAAGGGCAAGCTTAGAAGGCAATTTTCAAAATTCAAATCTGTTTAGCAACAGTCTCAGTGGCCTCAATTATAAAATTGGTATTCCACTCCAAGGTTTTTGTGAATATCAAGTAAGATGTATGCAAAGCGACAAGAATATAGTAAGTACCCAATAAATATTAGTTATTGTTTTCAATATCATCATTACACATTATTGTTATTATTCCTTACCAGTTCAATTGCCAATGATTTCTGGAGCATTTGCTGATAAAATTTATTAATGCAGAATTTATTTGGCTTCTCATGTCCTAGCAGCCTGTTCAGCCTTCTCTAAATAGCACTCTTTTTTAAAAACAAAGAAGGAAGGACAGAAGAATGGAAGGAAGGAAGGAAGGAAGGAAGGAAGGAAGGAAGGAAGGAAGGAAGGAAGGGCTCTTTATTATAAACAATTCCAAACATTTACAAAAATAAGAGCATATATACCCATCGCCCAGATTCAACTCATGAGCAATCTTACCATTTCAGCTATATTGTACCCAGAATATTTTGAAGAAAATCTCAACTTCGTGTCATTTTATTATTAAATTTATAGCATGTATTCTTTTTGAAAAATATAACCACAATATAATTCCCACAGCTAAAAATATGTTTAAATATCCAAACAATGCTCAAATGTCTTCACTTGGTTCATTTTCTTGGTCAGTTTTGTGCTGTTATAACGGAATACCAGACACTGGATAATTCTTCCCCTCTGCTTTCCTCCTCAGTCAGGCTATAAGCACTACTATCTCTCATATTTTCCTTTTCTTCTTTTGATGTTCAATATTAAACATTTAATATCAAAAATTACCTATGCAATAATATTTTTCAAGTTATAAGAAGTCATCCCACCTCACCATGGGTAATTTAAAGCATAGTGTTGGTGTCTGGCAGGGCCTTTATGCTGCATCATTCAATGGTGGAGGTGGAAGAGTAAGAGAGGGCAAGAGCAGAGAAGGCCAAACTTGCTTTTATAACAAATTCACTCTCGCAATAACAAACTCACTACTGTGATAACAGCATTACTCCATTCATGAAGCAGAGCTCTCAGGAGCTGTTCACCTCTTAAACTAAATGACCTCTCAACACTGTTGCCTTGAGGATTGTTTCCAACATGTGAAATTTGGGGCACAAATTCAAACCGTAGCAGTGATCATTGATAGTAGTTTTGCTTTTGAATTATTTTTAAATCGTGGATTTAAGCATATTTGAAATGTTTTTGTTCACTGTAGTTGTGGTCCTCATTGATAATCAAATTGTCACATCATTCGTCAGTGGGGATCCCTAGTAAAGTTGACTCAAGTCCTTTGGCTGCATCTTTGATGGTCGTTAATAGGCTCTGTGCTTTGTAGTATGCTGATATGCTATAGGGTCATGTTGAACATTTTCTGCCCCAGATTTTCCACTTCTCTGAGGAATTCTGGTTCCTTTGGGAAATAAATAGTGCTACCAGGCAAGACCTTGACATCAAGTTTGCTGATTGCTACTAGGTCAGGCCTTATTTTCAGGATTTCTTGGTGAAAAGCTATAAATATGTTGTTATTTTGTTGTTGTGTTAAGGTAATATACATCATAAACTAAAATTTATGTTTCTGACTCAAACTTAGGACAAGATTTTTATCTTAGCCTCTTTTGTGTTACATCTTTTGACAAACACACAAACATAACTACTCATTTACTTCATCCACACAATACACATTCAAAAGTCTTAAAATAAGAAGGCTAATACTATCACCTACAATGTGATTACCAAAACAGTTTTTAAAAAATGTTTTTCAGCCAGGCACAGTGGCTCATGCCTGTAATCCCAGCACTTTGGGAGGCTGAGGTGGGTGGATTGCTTGAGCTCAGGAGTTCAAGACCAGCCTGGGCAACATGGCAAAACCCTGTCTCTACAAAAACAATACAAAAATTAGCTGAGTGCAGTGGTGTATGCCTGTAGTCCCAGCTACTCAAGAGGCTAAGGCAGGAGGATCACTCAAGCCCTGGAGGTGGAGGTTGCAGTGAGCCGAAGTCATACTATTGCCCTCCAGCCTGGGCAACAGGAGTGAAACTCTGTCTCAAAAAAAAAAATTTTTTTTCTTTAGAGTTATGCCACTAGGGAAATAATGTCAAAGGAGTGTATTTGAAAGTCACCTGAAATACTTTCTTTCTGAAGGGTGTGCCATAAACTCAAATTCTGATATTAATTTATTTCACTTTACTTTTACTTTCTATAATTTTATATTTAATTTTGTATAATTATGTGAATATTTACATGATTTCAGAGAAACACAAGCTTCTATTCTTGTCACCTCCAACACATACCATAAATGCACACACATACTTGTTTACCCTATGTTAGAGGTTGAATTATGTTCCCCAAAAAGTTATGTTGAGGTCCTAATCTACGGTACCTGTAACTGTGACCTTCTTTGGAAATAGGATCTTTACAGATATAATCAAGTTAAGATGAGGTCATACTAGATTAGGGTGGACCCTAATCCAGTGACAAGTGTCTTTATAAGAGAAAGATGAGGGAGATTTGCATCCAGAGACACAGGCGCACACAGCGGGAAGACAGTCACATGAATAAGGAAGCAGATATTGGAGTGATGTAGCTACAAGCCAAGGAATGCCAAGGATGGCCAGCAGCCAACAAAAACTAGGAAGAAGCAAGTTAGGACTCTTCCCTAGAGCCTCCAGAGATAGCATGCCCTACGAACACTTTAATTTTAGACCTTCATCCTTCAGACTGTGAAAGCATGAATCTATGTTGTTTTAAGTCACTCAGTTTGTGGTATGTTTTTATGGCATCCCTGGGAAACTAATACGTACCCTCCCCACTCCCATTCTCTGGGCCCTTAAATGAATGATACACTGAGACACACACTTTTCTTCATCTTGTTTTTTTCACCTGAAATCTATATCCCAAAGATTACCCCATAATGTCATATGAAGACATTTCTCATGCATTTTTACATCTGCATAGGACTCTAGTTTGTGCATACACCATACTTTATTCAACTAGTTCTCTGTTGATCAAAATGTGAGTCTTTTTTACATTTTGCTATCATCAATAGTACTACTAATAGCCTTCAGAATGATCTTTTAGATTTTTTCTAGTATCATGGTAGGTACAGTAAGTTCCTAGAAGTGGGATTACTCAGTCAGAGGGTAAAGGCACATATAATATTGCAAAATATTACCTAATTCCACCCCAAACATTTTTCCCATCTTGCATTCACAGTAACCACATATAAGAGTGCCAATTTCTCAGCAGATTCAACAATAGACTGCCTTATCAGTCTTCTGGATTTTTATCAATTGGATAGGTGAGAAATGTTTTATTTACACAGTCTATATTTGCATTTTTCTTATTATGAGCAAAAGCATTGCTCTTCAAGTAGTTTGCAAAATTGAACAGACGTATACAAATAGATTCTTCCCCTCTGCTTTCCTCCTCAGTCTATAAGCACTACTGTCTCTTATATTTTCCTTTTCTTCTTTTGATGTTCAGTATTAAGCATATTTAATATCAAAAATTACCTGTGTGATAATATTTTTCAAGTTATAAGAAGTCATCCCGCCTCACCAAATCTATAAAACACTTAATTCAATAAATGTTAAGTTAGCACCTATTATGCAGCAGGCACTGTACGAGTTTTTAGAGAGTATAAAAACAGGAAATAGAGAAAGAACTCCTTTCTTAAAACATTATCACCTAAAAGGAAATATAGAAACCTACAGATAGGTATGTAAAGCTCCATATAACTATACAAAGTCATATGGATGATATTGATGGAGGCATGTATACATAACATACACACACAGCTCGTAACAGAATAACACAGTAGTAGTAGAATCGAGAAAGGGCAGGGAGGAGAAAATTATTCAGAGGATTATCTCAATTTTATTTTAAGACACATTTCTTTGAGTTAATACAGTACTCTATAAGCACAAATATTTCTGGAAGTGGTAAAACACTTGGCTATATAATCACTCACAGCTTAGCAAAAATTAGCTAACCCAAATATTTTCCTTTTTACCATCACCTGAGATCTGTTGCCTTTCTAAATGAGGAATCTCCCTAGAAATAAAAGGATATAGTGTGAAATGAGAACATTTGACGACCAGAAAATAACAGGAGAAAATGAGGTGAACTAGAAAGGCTGCATAATCTTGTGCTTAAAATCTAGGGCTCTGGAGCCATAACAGACTGGGTTTGAATCTTGACTCTACAACTAACTAGCTATAGAACTTTGTGCAAGTTCTTTAAGTAGTCTGGGGCTGTTTTCTCATAAAATACATAATACATAATTTCCCATTATTACATAAATAGTAAGTAATAATAATCATACATATTCCATAGCGTTTCTGTGAGAATTAAATGGGGAGAAAAGAGGGAATATTAAATTCTTGCTGTGTCTTCTGCTTCCGGGTAGGATAGATAATTTGTGGCACTTAATGTCCCCACTGAGAGTAACTGAAAAGGTTTGATAGAAAAAAATGCCTGGAGAGTTGGAAACCATGGAAGCTGAGGGATGTATTACAGCTGGCTTTTTCCTCAATGGGTATATCTGCTGATTATGATGGCGGGGTGATGGACTGAGAATATGAGATTTGACTGAATAAAGGATGGGGTGCAGAGAAACCAGTAGACATTTTCAGTCTTAGCCTCCAGAGAGACAAAATTGGAAACATGAGGGGCCAAACTGCTTTCCTTTGAGAAGGAAAGGATGGAGAACAGAGCCTGACACACAGCCAGTTCTCGCTCAGGACATATGTTGACTTCTGAAACTTCATGAAGTGAAGAGTTAACCAGAAAGCATCTGAGAAGCAGAGGAGAGGTTTGGACAGCCTAGCTATATTAAGAAGCAAAGACTAGAATTCAGACACTACCAGAGTGAAGTACAGGTAAATACACCAAGTTCTCAGTTGAAAGTCCTAGGGGCTTTACAATAGAAGTGGTGCAAATCAGCAAAACCACAACCAAGTCTTCAGCTCAGAATCTGATTAAAGTAAGGTGACTGGACTTCAATCTATCAGCCTAGCAGAGAAAGAGGTGTTACCTGAAGTCTCTAAGTCATTTTCAAATGCATCATCTACCATTCAATTTTAAAATGTGCTAAATGCCAAGAGAAAATCATATGACCAAAATGTTCAAAAGAAAATAAATAGACAGTAGAAACAAGCTCATGGTTGATTCAGAAATTGAGTTAGCAGAAAAAAGCTTTTAAATAACTATGATTAACACATTTGAGAATATATTTTTAATAGAGAAAGATTAAAAAGTCCTTAATTCATCTTGAGTTGATTTTCATATAAGATTGTGATCCAGTTTCATTCTCCCGCATGTGGTTAGCCAGTTTTCCCAGCACCATTTGTTGAAAAGGGTGTCTTTTCCCCACTTTGTATTTTTGTTTGCTTTGTCGAAGATCAGTTGGCTGTAAGTATTCAGGTTTATTTCTGGTTTTTCTATTCCATTCCATTGGTCTATGTGCCTATGTTTATACCAGTAGCACACTATTTTGGTGACTGTGGCCTTATAGTATATTTTAAATCAGGTAGGGTGATGTCTTCAGATTTATTCTTTTTACTTAGTCTTGCTTTGGCAATGTGGACTCTTTTTGGGTTCCATATGAATTTCAGAACTGTTTTTTTCTAATTCTGTGAAGAATGATGGTGATATTTTGATGGGGATTGCATTGAATTTGTACCAAAGTTGACATCTATATACATGTATCAATGGAAATTTTTAAAAATATATATAGTAACAGTTACGGATTGAATGATCTCTCTCTAAAATTCATGTATCGAAGCCCCAATGCACTGTACCTTAGAGAGTGACTGAATTTGAAAATAAGCCCTTTTAAAAAGTAATGAAGTCAAAATTAGGTTATTAAGGTAGACCTTAACCCAACCCAATCAGTGTCCTTAAAGGAAGATATTACAACACACAGAGAGCCATCAACGGTGCACGTTTACAGAGGATGCCCATGTGAAGGGGCAGCAGGAGGGCAAGAGCTGCAAACCACAGACAAGATCCCAACCCTGTCAGCACCTTCATCTCAGACTTGTAGCCCCTAGAGTTGTGAGAACAGAAAAGTCTGTTGTTTCAGCCACCTGGCTGGTGGTCTTTTGTTATGGTAGCCCTAGAACACTAATACAAAACCTGAAAATGAGAACTCAATAAACAAATCTAGCAGCAAAATGAACACAGCTGAACAGAAATACAAATCAATAGAAAATTTCCAAACTGAAGTGTAAAGAAAAGAGAGATGGAAAATGCAGAAAAGAGCTAGTTGACAAAGTAAAAAATATTATTTGTATATAGTTGGAGTCCCAGAAGAACAGAGAGAGAAGGGAGCAGAAGTGATGTTAATATTTGAAAAGATGGAGGATGAAAATTTCTAAAACAAATAAAAACCATCAAATGATAGCTACAAGAAGCTCCACAAACCCCAAACAGGATAAACATAAAGAAAATCACACCAAGGTGCATAAGGGTAAAACTTTTTTTAAGAAAAAAAGGCAAAAATAAAAAGATATATTATCTTCAAAGGATCCACAACAACACTAACAATCAATTTCTTATTTTTTTATTATACTTTAAGTTCAGGGATACATGTGCAGAACGTGCAGGTTTGTTACATAGGTACACATGTGCTATGGTGGCTTGCTGCACCCATCAACCCATCATCTACATTAGGTATTTCTCCTAACGCTATCCCTCCCCTTGCCCCCTACCCCCCATCAGGCCCTGGTGTGTGATGTTCCCCTCCTTGTGTCCACGTGCTCTCATAGTTCAACTCCCACTTATGAGTGAGAACATGCAGTGTTTGGTTTTCTGCTCCTGTGTTAGTTTGCTGAGAATGATGATTTCCAGCTTCATCCATGTCCCCACAAAGGACATGAACTCATCCTTTTTTATGGGTGCATAGTATTCCATGGTGTATATGTACCATATCTTCTTTATCCTGTCTATCATTCATGGGCATTTGGGTTGGTTCCAAGTCTTTGCTATTGTGAATGGTGCTGCAATAAACATACGTTTTGTCTTTATAGCAGAGTGATTTATAAGCCTTTGGGTATATACTCAGCAATGGGATTACTGGGTCAAATGATATTTCTGGTTCTAGATCCTTGAGGAATCACCTGTCTTCCACAATGGTTGAACTAATTTACACTCTCATGAACAGTGTAAAAGTGTTCCTATTTCTCCACATCCTCTCCAGCATCTGTTGTTTCCTTACTTTTTAATGATTACCATTCTAACTGGCATGAGATGGTATCTCACTGTGGTTTTGATTTGCATTTCTCTAATGACCAGTAATGATGATCTTTTTTTCATGTTTGTTGGCTGCATAAATGTCTTCTTTATAGAGGTGTCTGTTCATATCCTTTGCCCAAATTTGATGGGGTTGTTTGTTTTGTTTCTTGTAAATTTGTTTAAGTTCTTTGCAGATTCTGGATATTAGCCCTTTGTCAGATGAGTAGATTGCAAAAATTTTCTCCCATTCTGTAGGTCACCTGTTCACTCTGATGATAGTTTCTTTTGCTGTGCAGAAGCTCTTTTGTTTAATTCGATCCCATTTGTCTATTTTGGCTTTTGTTGCCATTGCTTTTGGTGTTTTAGTCATGAAGTCTTTGTCCCTGCCTATGTCCTGAATGGTATTGCCTAGGTTTTCTTTTAGGGTTTTTATGGTTTTAGGTCTTACATTTAAGTGTTTAATTCATCTTGAGTTAAT
This sequence comes from Colobus angolensis palliatus, assembly GCF_000951035.1. Lineage (NCBI taxonomy): Eukaryota > Metazoa > Chordata > Mammalia > Primates > Cercopithecidae > Colobus > Colobus angolensis. Next base: position 3,355,812 of record NW_012123154.1, on the reverse strand, counting down.
TTTTATATAAGGTGTAAGGAAGGGATACAGTTTCAGTTTTCTGCATATGGCTAGCCAGTTTTCCCAACACCATTTATGAAACAGGGAATCCTTTCCCATTGCTTGTTTTTGTCAGGTTTGTCAAAGATCGGATGGTTGTAGATGGGTGGTGTTATTTCTGAGGCCTCTGTTCTGTTCCATTGGTCTATATATCTGTTTTGGTACTAGTACCATGCTGTTTTGGTTACTGTAGCCTTGTAGTATAGTTTGAAGTCAGGTAGCGTGATGCCTCCAGCTTTGTTCTTTTTCTTAGGATTGTCTTGGCTATACAGGTTATTTTTTGGTTCCATATGAAATTTAAAGTAGTGTTTTCTAATTCTGTGAAGAAAGTCAATGGTAGCTTGATGGGGATAGCATTGAATCTATAAATTACTTTGGGCAGTATGGCCGTTTTCATGATATTAATTCTTCTTATCCATGAGCATGGAATGTTTTTCCATTTGTTTGTGTCCTCCCTTATTTCCTTTGTATTTCTCCTTGAAGAGGTCCTTCACATCCCTTGTAAGTTGTATTCCTAGGTATTTTATTCTCTTTGTAGCAATTGTGAATGGGAGTTCACTCATGATTTGGCTCTCTGTTTAAGACTAACAATCAACTTCTTAACAGAAACAATGGCAGCCAGAAGATAGTGGAATGATATATTTAATGTGCTAAAAGAAAATAAGTGCCTACTACAACTCTATATCCAGTGAATATTTTTTTAAAAAGGTTGTTTCAGACCAAAAAGAAAAAAAAGAAAAGATAACCTGAGTGAATTGATCATTACACATCCCACACTAAAAGAAATACTATAGGGAGTACTTACGCAGAAGGAAAATTATCTCAGATGGAACACAAAAATGCAAGAAAGAATGAAGAGCACCAAAAATAGTGACTATGTGGGTGCTACAGATTGAATGATGTTTATGTCCCCCCACCAAAGTAATATGGTGAAGCCCTGACCCCCAGTGTGGCTATATTTATAGACAGGGCCTCTGGGAAGAAATTAAGATTAAATGAGGTCATAAGAGTGGAACCCTGATCTGACATATTAGTGTCCTCTGAAGAAAGAACTTCCTCTTTCCCCCGCCACACATGCACACGGAGGCAAGACCATGTGAGCACACAGTGGGCAGGCAGCCAACTGCTACCCAAGGGGAGAGTCTTCACCAGACACCATCCCTGCTGGCACCTTGATCTTGGCCTTCCCAATTTCCAGAATTGTGAAAAAATTAATTTCTATTGTTTAAGCCACCAGATTGTGGTATTTCATTATAACACAACCCAAGCAGACTACGACAGTGGGTAGACCTCAGTGAATATTGACAGTTCCAACCAATAATAATAATGTCTTGTGGAGGTTAAAAATGTGTTCAGAATTTAAATGCATGACAACAATAATACAAAGTTAGTGGGTGGTAAATCAAGCTCATGTTTTAAGATTCTAACATTATTATGGAAGTGATAAAATTAATCATTTGGATTTTAATAATTTAAGAATGCAAGCTATAATCTCTGTAGTAACCATTTTAAAATAATTAGAGGATGTGTAACTAACAATATAGAAAAAACTACTATAACAAAAGATATTTGATTAATCCAAAGGAAAGCAAGAAATGAGAGAAAAGGACACTTAAAACAGCTGGGTCAAAATCAGAGGTTTATTTTGGCTCATGATTCTGGAGGCTACAGTTGCCAGATCTGATTATCTTCCGATGAGAGCCACACATTTCATCATAACATGAGGGGAAGCCAGATGCATGCAAAAAGGGCAAAACACAAGGGCAGTTTCACTTTATAGCACCTTGCTCTTGTGGCAGTTAATCCAGTCTCATGAAAGTGAGAACTCCCACATTCATGAGAATTTACCCAGTCTCGTGAGAACAGCATTAATCCTCTTAACATCCCAATCACCTTTTTATTTAAAACAGGTGGGTCAAATTAAAAAAAACTAATATAGGAGGTATCAATCAAATGCATCAGTAATTACATCAAATACAAGTGGACTAAATATGACAATTAAAAGAGTGTCAGAATGTATTTTTTACCTATGTGTTTACAAGGAGATGTATGTTAACTCCAAAATCCTTACAGGATGCCTGGCATATGGTGTCCTCAAAAAGGAGCTGGTATTGAAAGCCATAATTAATACTATTGTGAATGGAATTACCATCCTGAGGAACCAGGATGAAAGTTTTTCAGAAAACATACAAAAAAGGGACATGGCTAGCTCACAATTGTGCCCATTACTGGTCCACCCAGTAGACATTAAATTCACTCCATGAAGGCATAATATGAATTAAAACCAAATGTTACATGCTTTGCTTGTTAAAAATTTCCCTTATTCAAAGATGGTATTATATCAGTAGAATTTTACACTGTGTTCAAACAACTGATTTATACATGAGAATTCTGAGGAAGTTCTTTATTCCATGGTGACCATTTATAGACTTTAGTTACTTCTTTAAAACAAGATTTGTTTCTTAGTTAACTAGACCTTAAAGAGCTTGGAAGTCAATATGGTGATAGTTACAGTAAAGTACTGCTCCCAATATTTGAGGCTTATTTCATAATCCAGTATCATGCTTCAAAAGTAATCTACACAAATCAGTGAACAGTCTTCTTCCATTGCAAATCTAACTTTAATTAGAAAAAGTTTCCATCGTTTCTTCAGGAAATTTTGGAATTAAATGTTTAAAATTTCAAGAAAAGAGTAAGTCTTTTTTATTTTTTACTTCGAAAAAATTCAAACTGCAGGAAACTTACAGAAAAGTTGCATGAATACAACAATAAACTCTTAACCCTGATTTACTAATTTCTGCTATTTTGCCACATTTGCTTTATATTTTTCTCTGTCCACACATAAGTATACACATGCATGTGTGCATATATATGTCTATGCAGCAGTTATTATTATTTTGCTGAGGCTTTTGAAAATAAACTGCAGACATCATTACTTTTTGCCACTAAATATTTCCATTTATATTTCTAAGAACAAGGAAATTTTCTTACATAGCTACAACATAATTGTCAAATTTGGGAAATTTAAAATGATACACTACACGTAACTAATCAAGTCAATATTTAAATCTTGAAATCCAGTTTATATATCATGCTGTCAGAGAAAACTTTCTTGCCCCCACTTCCTTCCTACTCATTTTTATTGACTCTTCTCTAACCCCTAGACTTTTGATATTATTTTATTGTCACGCTTGCCACAGTCCAATACATTTCCTCTTACATCTTCTCTCCTATCTGGCCATGGCATCCTAGAGGGCAGTAACCAGGTTTTGCTTATTTTTGCGTCTCCAGTTCCTTGTATAATGCCCAGCACCTTGAAGATCCCCAGCAATGTTTTCTGAATCAATGAAACGGATACATCCTTTGCTTCTTTGTCTCTTTGTCCAAAACATATTTATATCACTAATTTATATTTAACTTGTGGTCACCTTAAATATCTTGTTCTTTCTCTACTATATTATTTAGTCTTACTATATTACTACATACTGACCATAAAATTTTCAGTTTATTTGTTCATTTCTAATTAAATTCAATATTTCCAGCTTCTGCCCAATGACCAGTTACTACCATATAACCAGTTACATTATAAAACTAATATTTTTGAAGACACATGAATGATAAGGAGGCATCTCATAAAAATTATAAACAAGTAATTATGTATCAAGCAAGAAAAATAGACGTCCAAATTAATATTAGTGGTTTATATCCTTGGCTTTCAATCTGACATAACTCTTCTTCCCTATCCTTTTCATATAAGCAGAAAAAGGATTGGTGAAGGGGTTGGAAGGGGGGAGAAAAGGAGGAGAAAATGTTGCTACAGTTAGTACTAAAACCTAGACTTGTGTTAACACAGATGTCATTTGGAAGCGCACAGTCCCCAGCTAAGTACGACAAAGAAGAAAATAAATGTTAAGTAGTGGCTTCCATCTACTCTGCTATGATTTGGCTCTGTGTCTCACCCCAGATCTCACCTTGAATGGTAATAATCCCAGTGTGTCAAGGGTGGGACCAGGTGGAGATAATTGAAACAAAGGGTTGGTTTTCCCCATGCAGTTCTCATAAAAGTGGGTTCGTTCTCACAAGATCTGATGGTTTTATAAGGGGCTTCCCCATTCACTGGGCACTCACTCTCCCTCCTGCCACCCTGTGAAGAGGTTCCTTCTGTCATGATTATAAGTTTGCTGAGGCCTTCCCAGCCATGCTAAACTGCGAGTCAATTAAACCTCTTCCCTTTATAAATCACCTAGTTTCGGCCAGTTCCTTATAGCAGCATGAGAATGGACTAATACATATCCCATTGTTCTGTATCTAAAAATTCCAACAATGAACATTCATTTAATTGCTACTATTTTTCAATTCTCTGATAAATTTGATCATATATTTTATCTTGCTCTATCTTCACAGCCAACCTGCAGCATTATCACAATTATAGATTTGAAGACATAGCTGTATTGTAGCATCTCATTGAGTCTAAATCAACTTTGATTGCCATTATTTATGTTCCACTAAGAAAGAAATAAAAATGCTGAACTTTAAACTACAACAACATGCCAACATGTCATTGATTATAAAATGAGTCTCAATTTCAGACAAGTTAAAACATGTCTTCGAATGGATGAAATAAGTGGTAGAGGTAGGACTTGAACCAACATCTGTCCATCTTCCTGGTCAGCACAAATTCTACTTCCATAGCATCAAAATCAGACACTTCATGTTTTTGTCCAGACAGGTTGATGTTGGACATTGCTGATTCCTAAGTCTGGGTGGCTCTGAAAGGAAAATGACATTTCTGACCATTTGCCCAGGTGAGAAAGATCAGGGTTTGCCTCCTTGGAGGCGATGAACATTCCAGGCCTAACAGACACTGGAAAGAAGGCAATGGAAATTCCAGGCCACTGGAAAGAAGGCAATGATTGCCTGACTGGCACATGGGAGAGACATCATTCTCCCTATATTCCTTACAGTGTGACTGAGAGCTACAGGCAATGGATCTTGCACCTGAAGGCCTAGACACAGAAAAGTTCAGGACTCACCCACTAGTGCAATCCATCATGCACAGCATTGAAACTAAAACATGCAGTTTCTCACCCCCAGGCCTGGCTGAGTCCACGTTGGCATGCTGCTTTCTCTGCACAACTGCGATTCTTGCTGAATAATTGAAGCCCAGGCTTTGTCCATACCAGAGATATTACTGTTTGATTTTGTGATCCCAAAGGGACAGCTGCAAACTGCTGATGCCTGTGCTGGTGCTGAAATTGCTACAGAATGTGGGAATTTTTTGAGTTTCATGTTGGAAAATCACCAGGCATTGCTCTGGAAAGTGGGGGCTTCTTAGAGGTTTAAAAAAACAGTTCAAGAGTATATAGGTGGGAGGGATGAGAGGTTAATGAGATGCTTCTCTGCAAGGCAAGATTGCATCTGAGCAATAAATTGTAAAAAAATTAATTATAAATGGAATAACCCAGCCCCGAAGGAATTGAGATAATGCAGAATAAGTTCCCATTAATGGAAAGATGTGAATTTTAATACACACACCATACCAGAGTAATACTGTACACATTGATGGATTACAAAAAAAACATGCTTTATTCCCCCACCTTACCCCAAGAAAAGGGGGAAAAAATCACAAAGGCTGAGTTACAAATGATAACTTCAAACATAAATCTCCCAGATGTGAATTCATAAATGCAATAAGCTGGCTGCAGTATCATCCTATGAATAAGGCCTGTGATCTCTGCCTAGCAGTTCCCCAAGTGGGTCACAGAACATAGTCTTATCCAGCAGCAGAGCTTGCATTCTTTACTATATGCATCTGCAAACATCCTTCCAAAATGTTTAGCAGTCGTTGCTAACAGAAATAGAATTGCTCAAATATCTATGATTTTATCATGCCAAAAAAATTTTTGAAACAGGTACAGAAAGATTCAATGACTTGGCTGGGTGCAGTGGCTCACACCTGTGGGATCACACATGTAATCCCAGCACTCTGGGAGGCTGAGGCGGGCGGATCACCTGAGGTCAGGAGTTCGAGACCAGCCTGGCCAACATGGCGAAACCCCATCTCTACTAAAAATACAAAAATTAGCCAGGTATAGTGACAGGTACCTGTAATCCCAGCTACTCAGGAGGCTGAGGCAGGAGAATCACTTGAACCCGGGAGGCGGAGGTTACAGTGAGCTGAGATTGTGTTATTGCACTCCAGCCTGGGCAACAGAGTGAGACTCTGTCTCAAAAAACCAAAAAACAAAACCAGCAAACAAAAAGATTCAATGACTTGCCTTAACAAAAGCACATAAACTTGAATTCATCAAATTCTCAGTTTTAGGCAAAAGAACATAAACAAAACATATCTCCCTGATTGGTGGCAAAGAACCTGAGGGGAAAATAGAATTCTGGAGTTTGCTTTTCAAACCCAAATTATAAAAAGACACAAAACAGCTGACTTCCAAACAAGATGTGGAAAAGCCACTCTCTCACATTCCTCTTTTTTCCCTCTATAATCTAATGGCCATTAACAAAGTGCACAATTACATATCAATCTTACCTATCCAACATGAAAAGAAAGCTTTAATTTGTCTTTTAAAAGATAGTAGCTATGACAGTTAATAAATGTGTGAATTAGTAAGAAATTCATTTGATGGAGGAGGCAAATGAAAAAATTAGGGTGCTGAGATTCTGGAATTTTGTTCGAAGTCCTATTTTCTGTGGAAGGGGGAGGCCTGAATTTGAAGCAAGGAGATGTGGGTTCAAATCCCATCTCTCAAGCCTGGCACTTCATTTACCCACTCTGTGCCCCAAGACTCTTCAGTGATATGGCAGAGAAAAAACTTCCCACTGCCCGTTCTTGTTGACACAGGAAAATTGAATGGTGAAAGCTCTTAGCACAGAACTTGGTCTCAATAAATATGAGTCGACATGGTAGCCAAAAAGAAATTTATTTTGCAGATTGCAAAAAGCACTATTTGAGGGGCAGCCTTATATAGGAATCATTCATTACAAAATATTGTTACCAAGAAAAAGTTCTAATTTTCTGGGAGACAAAGAATTAACAACTCAGGGGAAAAAAAAATCTCTTATTTTATTTTAATCGATCTGCTTTTGGTGTGGATTGGGTTTGAGGTTTAAGTTTGTTTTTGAATTTGTGTGCATGCACATGTGTGGTGCCTACTAAATGTTAGGGGCTCAATAAGTATTAGGTTGGTGCAAAAGTAGTTGCAGTTTTTGTCATTGCTTTTATTAACAAAACCACAATTACTTTTGCACCAATCTCCTATTTGTTGAACGGAATTAAAAGGGGGAAGAATTTGGTCAGCTATTTTGTCTATCCTGTAATGAATTGTACAGGAACCCCCCTGCCCCCCATGAGTAGTTTCACTTTCCGCAGTTTCAGTTATCCATAATCAACTAAGGTTCCAAAATATTAGATGAAAAAGTTCAGAAATAAATGATTCATAAGTTTTAAGTTTCATGTCATTCTGAACAATATGATGAAATCTCACCCCATCCTGATCTGTCCACCTGGGTCGTGAATCCTCCCTCTGTCCAATGTCTCCACGCTGTAGATACTCTCTGCCCCTGAGTCACTTAATAGCTGGCTCGGCTATCACATCTACTGTCAAGGTATCTCAGTGCTTGTGTTCAAGAAATCCTTATTTTACTTAATATGGGCCCAAAACACAAGAATAGTGATGCTGGCAATTCAGATAGGCCGAAGAGAAGCTGCAAGGTGCTTCCTTCAAGTGAAAAGGTGAAAGTTCTCAACTGAAAGGAAAGAAAAAAAAAATCACATGCTGAGGCTGTTGAGATCTACGGTAAGAACAAATCTTCTGTCTGTGAAATTGTGAAAAGGGAAAAAGAAGTTTGTGCTAGTTTTGCTGTCACACTTTAAACTGCAAAAGCTACAGCCATAGTGGGTGATAAGTGTTTAGTTAAGATGAAAAAGGCATTATGTTTGCGGGTGAAAGACATGAACAGAACATGTTCCAATTGAGAGCAGTCAGGTTTGGTGCTATCCACAGTTTCAGGCCTCCACTGAGGATCTGGGAACATATTCAGACAAGCGGGGACTTCTGAATTCTGGGGTCTTCTGTATTCCCAGGACTTATCACAATTCTGTGTATATATTCCATTTTCAATGAATATTTGTTACATTACTAAATACTCATTTTCTTTGTTTTTAAAATAATAACTTTTCAAGGTCTTTTCTATTACATTTTATACTACCTTTCTAAATTTCATTTCACTGCCAGTGCCTTCTCCCTTTATAGAAGTTATGGCCTTTCTGTAGCAAATGGAAAAAAAATACCCCTGTCTGACCTTCAGTATTTTAGAAAACTGTGTTGTTTTGCCAATATCACAAGTACTGTCCACAATACAATATTTTGTCCAATTGTCTCCCAATTTTATTATCTCTCAACTATTTTCACCGTAATAACTCATGTTCCTGAGCTTCTGGTACCTTACGCAACCAGCCCTGTAGAAGTTCCAAGACCACGTGAGTCCTTCCAACCTCTTGACCCAGTTCCACAACTTAAATTTAACCTGTTTCCTCGCCCACCATCCACCTGCACATTCAAAGAAAACAAGAACATAAATAACATAAATGCCGGCCGGGCGCGGTGGCTCAAGCCTGTAATCCCAGCACTTTGGGATGCCGAGACGGGCGGATCACGAGGTCAGGAGATCGAGACCATCCTGGCTAACACAGTGAAACCCCGTCTCTACTAAAAAATACAAAAAACTAGCCGGGCGAGGTGGCGGGCACCTGTAGTCCCAGCTACTCCCGAGGCTGAGGCAGGAGAATGGTGGGAACCCAGGAGGCAGAGCTTGCAGTGAGCTGAGATTGAGCCACTGCACTCCAGCCTGGGCGATAGAGCAAGACTCCGTCTCAAAAAATAAATAAATAAATAAATAAATGCCATATAGCAAGAAGAAGGAAGAACTCCCATCTTTAATTGTCCCCTAATCACAAAATACACTGTCAGAATTCTCTGAGCCCAAAGGGAATGCCAAATGCATCAGACCAGTGAGGGCTTCAGGAGGACATGGGAGCTGGAAAAGAGAAGCAGTCATGAGTCATTTAGTAGCTGTGACCCTGAGCAAGTCACTGCCTCTCACTATCTCAAGTTTCTCATCTTAAAATGGGCATAATACTAGTACCCAACTGATAGGGTTGTTACGAAAATATAAAGAGGTTTGTATTTTAAAATACTTAGAACCAGGCACTTTGTAAGTGAGATATATATATATGTGTGTGTACATATATACACACATATATACTTTATATATACACACACATATATATAAAGGTACCAAATTAATGAGAAAGAGATATTTTTAAAAGTCCCTTGCAGGTGCCCTGTAAGACACTGTATTCACAACTGCCCACAAACAATTACCACAGAATATAATCATCAGACCCAATCACTGCAATATTCTGAATGTTTATGTCCTCCCAAAATTCCTATATTGAAATCCTCACCCTCAAGATGATGGTATTAGGAGGTGGGGCCTTGGGGAGGTGATTAGGTCATGGGAGTGGAGCCCTCATGAATGGAATGAGCACTCTTAAAAAAGAGGCCTGAGAAAGACCCTTCACCCTTTCCATCATGTAAGGTGAGGGTAATAAGAAGGTTGTTTAGAAGGAATGGTCTTTTGCCAGACACCAGGCCTGTGTGCATCTTCATCTTGGACTTCTTAGCCTCTAGAGCTGTGAGAAATCAGTATCTGTTGTTTATAAGCCATGCAGTCTATAGTACTTTGTTACAGCATCATGCTATGGTTTGAAAGTATCCCCCAAAATTTCACATATTGGAAACTTGGTCTCCAAAACAGCAGTGTTGAGAGGTGGGACCTTTGGCAAGTGACTGGGTCATAAAGGCTTGTTCGTGGATTGATAAGTTACTGAGGGGATAGATTAGTTATCACAAGACTAGGTCTGTCATAAAAGCTACTATGGACATCTCTTGTGAGCCACCTCACCACGTGTCACCTTATGCCACTAGGGACTCTGCAGAGTCCCCATTCGCAAGGACACCCTCAGCAGATGCAGCCCCTCAAATTTGTACTTCCTAGCCTCCAGAACTATAAGACATACATTTTTTCTTTATAAATTACCCAGTCTCAGGTATAATTGCTATTCAATTACAGCAACAGAAAATGGACTAAGACAGAGCCCAAACAAAGACAATCACTCTGTGGTTACAAGGGGGAAATGGTGAAGACAAAGCTTGTTCAAGGCCGTATTTGAAATGAGATGGAGACAAGGATGCTAAAAATCCCCTACATTCAGCTAACATGCGTAACTTCTGCTTCTTTACCAGTGACAATTCTACCCCTACTCAAATCTTCCTGCCTCTTGGACAAAAAATTACCAAGACATTCGGTCATCAAATTGACCCTGCTTCTTGAGAGCATTCCATCCAAAACCAACCTCAGCTTCTTTAAATACTCCTTAGAATCACCCAGCACAAGCCCAGATCCTACAATCCACCCCTCCCAAGTCCCTCTTAGCAGGTCAATTTAAGGCTTTCCCACTTGCACTCTCCCTGCTGCCACAAGCTGAGGAAACCTGATTTTGTTCTGATTCTAGGTGTGTTCTTGGTGTTCTTTGCCTGGTGGACCATAAAATAATACCTCTAACAACAACAACAAAAAAACAGCTATTACTTCTTGAGTGTTTACTCTGTGCCAGAGACTTTCTAAAGTCTACACATGTATTAACTTCTAATCCCTACAACAATCTATACCCTGGACATAGAGAAGTAACTTCTATAGCAAGTAGAGAAGCAAGAATTCAGACCCAGGTCTGCCTGACACAGAGCTGGTGCTCTTAGGCAATGCATTCTGCTGCCTCTTGAATAGAGGGCAGTTGCCCAGAGCCACTTTAATATCTTCTGTATCTTACATTGAAATTGAGTACAGCTTGCCCCAATTCTGCTTGATTATTTCCCAGCTCATGTTTATGTTCAAAGGGATGGGAAAGATAAAAAGAGAATAAATCATCTCACCACGTGGAGTATACTTTTCATTTTGCAATGAAAATTCCCTATATTTACTACAAACCTCTCTTTAACAAACTGCAGTCTATTCATTAAATGGGAGGAAAAAAATATGAGGACAGGAAATGGAAAGGGACAGAAAAGTGAGGAGGAGATGACAGGGTAAAAGAAACCACTTTGCTTCTAATGTAATGCAGTAAGATATAAATACAATCAAATAAACTTGAAATGGGGGCTATTGGTTTTAAATTTGAAGCTGAGAACAACTTCTCAGCGGAGGGAGCAGAACAACACAGAGAGGACTGTGAAATCCAGGAGAGCTGATTTAGTCCTGGCTGCCACCCTTCTAACAATGTGAACTTTAGGCAAGCCCTTTAACCTCTCTGAAGCTTGTTCTTCTATTCTGTAAAATAGATACAATAATGCCTGCCTCAGTGTGAGGCAGTGAAGTGCTTGATACTTAAAACCAGTGGGTATATGAAAGCTATTATGGCTACCATCATGAAAAGTAGTGATTCTCAGTACCCCACAAAGATGGTTTGCAGTGGCTGACACCGCTTGATAAATCATAAAAGGCCCAGATGTGTCCTTCTAATGTTCACTAAGGGTCACAGAGGCTGTCAGAGCCAGGGATGAGGACAGGGAATGGAAGGCAAGAAGAAAGGAACTGTTTAAAAAGGGGAAAGAGTCTTGTTTGAGATCCTGTGCCTACTCATCCTACAGGCCAACACCACAGAGAAACGAAATAACAATATTCTGGGAACAGGACATTCTAATTTTTGGATACCATTCTTATTCAAACCAGGAGAGACTTTGGTTCATACCCCTACTGGACAACAACAAATTTTCCTCTTCATGATAATCCTGGAGACTTCACAGACAGGCTTCAGAAAGAGAAAGAAAAAAATATATCTACATGCATGAGTGTGTGTACACATCTATACGTCAGAAAAGAAAGCTACAATGACTACCAGCAAATGAACAATTCCCTATATTTACTACAAACCTCTCTTTAACAAACTGCAGTCTATTCATTAAATGGGAGGAAAAAAATATGAGGACAGGAAATGGAAAGGGGCAGAAAAGTGAGGAGGAGATGACAGGGTAAAAGAAACCACTTTGCTTCTAATGTAATGCAGTAAGATATAAATACAATCAAAGGTGTTAATCTAATCCCTTTGTGAAGCACTGAGTCAGAGAACAAGACAAAAACAAACCTGTGATCTGGAACTTCTCGAGCCCCCACTCGGGGGGATTAATGAGGAGTACACGGCTGTGAAATTACGTGTTCTCTGAGTCAGGAAAATGGTCCTACTGGTGCATGACCTTGAAATGAGGGGACGCAAACTTCACCTGATCCACAATTATGAAGCCCAGAAAGGGGGGGCTTGGGGAAAAGAGAGGATGTGGAAAAGAGGCTGTCCAAATGTTCGGGATATGAAAATCCACAAATCTCAACCAACCCTTGGCTTTCAGGGGGATCTAAACACAACATAAAATATTCAGAGGACTTTAAAAGGACACTGGCATTTGTGAGAAAGCATTAGGAGGCAATCCTGTCCTCTTTATTTACATGAAGTAGATATTTTGTGGCTGTTGTTATGGACTTAGTGATGTTTGTCTCTGTTCAATTTTCCCTTTGCTATGAAAAATTGTTGCGAGATGATTTCTAGTCTTAGCTGCTTTACATGACAGTATTATCAAGGATTCATCAAGAGGCCATCTGTCGAATTTATGAAAAAAATATGCAAAAACAAAACAGATGAAAAGGAAAGAGCAAGACAGACTGGTCCAGGGGAAGATAGATGTGGCAGCATGTGCCTCCGTGTGAAAATTACAACATTTAAATACTGCGGAATAAATTACTGTGCCGAAAAATTAGTGATGCTCTCCCACTTCAGACGCTACCCTTACCATAAGAACATAATGAAATAGATCACATATCAAATCACCCTTTCCTCAGACCATTATTATATTCTAATGAAAAATTAGGAGAGGAGAGACACATAAACCTCAAATGGGAGGGATGAAAATGAGCCAGATTTGCTCTAGTATTGAGCCATGAGAAGCTTCTCCAAAATGCACAGTCCATATGGAAATAAGAGCTTTCCTCCACTATTTATTAGAAAGTCAATAAAATAAATTACAGATTGTGTGAAAAACTGAAATAACATATATTAAGATGACAACGAGGCTGGCCAAGCTTACACCCAAATTAGATGGGCTGTAAAAACAATGTATTTCAGAAAGGAAATAGGAAGGAGGCAGAGAAACACATCAGGATACAAATGGCCAGTGCTGCGGGTGGCGCCCCCTGAAGGCAAGACGCAGAACCACAAGTACATACTGTTGACTCTTTCCTGAGGAAGAAGGACCCAGGAGCAACTTGTTCAGATCCGCGCCCCGCTGGCACTGACTCCTGACTGACCAGAAATGGGGTAGCTCCCTTTGGGCTCTATTTCCAGCCCACAACCGTCAGAGCAGCTTCCTCCACCCCTAGGGGGCGGTCCTCCTCATTTCCTTCCATTTCACCCTTCCATCCTAGAGTTTAATCTGTAGGAAAACTTCTATTCCCTTCCCTTAAGAAGATATTTAATAGTATTGGTAATAATGTATTATTATTAATTTCACACTATCAGTAAGATAATAAGTGACACCCACTCCTAGATTTCAAAGAAGAGCAAAGTCCTATCTCATCATGAGCCAATGAGAGTAATAAACCTACAATGGAAAAGTATGAAAAAGAATAGCATGCTGTAGCACTAGCCTAAGTGCATTAACCAATCTAACCTCACACAAGCCCTGTGAGAGAATTGCTATTTTTATCAATGGTCCCCATTGTACAGATAGGAAAATGGAAACACCGACAGGTGTAAGTATCCCATACAAGGTCACATAGCCAATAAGTAATGGTGCGGGGATTGGAACCCAGACGGTTGGGTTCAGAGCACAGGCTGTAATCTACCAAGAGCCGCAACACCTCCCGCTAGAAAAGCAGCCTTGTGCTACTTCATTGTGCTTGCAAGGTTACAAATTGTTCAATCAACAGATATAAGAATAAAAACTGTCTCTATGAAATAAGGTTGGGCTATATCATCTCTCAGACAATTAGAAACCATATGTAAATAGGTATCCTTCACTCATCAGAGAGAGAGCAAACCATAATCCTAAGAAGCCCTGGCTCGCTCTCCTAGTTTGCTCTCTTTCTGTTGAGTGAAGGATATATATTTAAAAGTGTTTTCTTCCATCTATTATGGGACTAAAGAAAATGAGGTAATAATAATAAAGAATACTATGTCAACAAATGGTTAAAGGTAAGGCGTGATGCCCAAAGGTCTGGTTTAAGGAAACTTCTTAGAACTAAATTAGGTCCTCCCAAGATGCTCTTCATTTTGTCTTTTTCTTGAAATGTTTTAGACCTATGATATATTTAGAGTTTGTAGAAATTTTATCAGCACAACCAAAAGATCTCTAATCTACATTGAACAACTGATCAAAGACTTCATATCTGAACTAAATATTGTGTGTATTTGCTACAGCAAATAATTACAATAGAACAAATAACACTATTTTGGAAATGAAAAATAATTTCAGCATTTGAAATATGCAAATAGCATACATAACCTCCATAAGAATGTATTACTTGTGCTGGTCCTTGTCAGAAATTTAAGTAGAAATTTTCTTCTATTTTCAACATAAAGAGAAAGTTAACCAACTTCAATTAAGTACCCTTTTTTTCCTAACTTTCACTTTTGATGGAATTATTATTTATTGCCTGTAAATTAACACTGGAATTCAGGAAGCTTGCTGGTCTCAACTTACCTGGTACTGATGGCAATGAGAGATTAACCACTTCTCCTTCGGAAATTCACCAGTCAGATAATAGAAACATCTCAGTCACAGCAAGATGGGGTGTCAGTTGTCCCTTCCTCTCTCCTTTTATTCTGCCTTTCACGTAAGCATAGCAGACATTAATGACACCCCGAACGTATAAAAATAAATTTTAAACAATTTTATACATTTTTGTAATTATAAATACAGTGGGATTATACTCATTGGTCATCTAATATGAGCCCAGCCCGTAATCTTAAATTAATTTCTATCCAAAATGACCTCAAAACTTGGGACAAGGTTATAGATTGGTCCTTTCACACGTGCTGCTAACGAGTTATTTGGCTTGATAAATCAAAATATCAACACTAATATAAGTAACTTAGACTGAGCCAGAGCTTTCCAGTATGTGAATTAACTAAGACACAGCAAAACTATTTCCAGCTATCACAGTGGCTTCCTTCAGACAAATTTAAAAATGGATAGGCACACAAAATACTTTATTTATCTGCCATGTTTATCCAAACATGTTCCTTCTCAATTCTCCTGTTCGTCGTCTGTCCCCAGACTAGGAGCCACCTTGATGGCCAGACACAGATCATGCATACACCTCCTCATAAATAGGACTCTGGCTACCCCAGATCCCAGTACCTGGTATGACTCTCCACCCAGAAAGTATTTGGTAACTGAAATTTTTTTTTTTTTTTTTTTTT
>NW_012123154.1:3273524-3334259 GCF_000951035.1 Colobus angolensis palliatus | reverse complement strand
GGTAACTGAAATTTTTATTGATTTGAATAGGTGCATAAGAATGAGTTTGCTCATTGAATTCCAGCCTGAGATAACTTGCCTGTCTTTGACCCAGAGACCTCTCAAAGACCTTGAAGAGGTATCTAGTACATAGGAATACATGCTGCTAGAGTTAGATATACATGACACTGCACAGCTGTCTCTAAAATACTAGCTCTTCTTGCTCTTCTATTATTTCAACTGTGCTTTACTTCTGCCTCTACTTACTATTTCATTTCAGTCATTAAATCAGAAGTTCAGATTTGATAGGCCTTCATTCAGATGTATATTTGGAGCAGTTAATAATGATGTTTTCCTCTTCTGGAATGCCCTTGTATTTTTCATCCATCAACCCATCTTCCTGGTCTCTTTCTAAATTAAGCTCCTCCAGGATGCATTCATTGGTCACCTTAATCCACAATGCTTGCTACACCCTATTGTCAGGTATTTTTTTTTCCTCACAAAAACAATCCAAAGAGCTATTTAAGTATCCTTTATACACAGGGCCATATCCAGGTAAGTGTTCAATGTTTGTTGAATTTAAGCAAATTATTGATTCATTGTTTGTTACTGATCTATTTAAATAAAATTCATTTATAACATTTATAATTTAGTTAATTTATAACATTTTTCCTACGTGAATAAAAAAGTAAATCACTCAGCTATCCTTAAACTTATAACAGGGAAAAAATATACAACATAATAGGCATTTCTAACTTAATATGTACTAAACAGAACTCTTAATTTTTATACCCAGGAACTATTCCACTCTCAGCATGCATTATCTGTAAAAATGTCACCATCATCAACTTAGCCAGTTTCTTAAGCCAAATATCTTGTATCATCCATGCCTCCCTCTCTCATTGCTAACTCATTCTTGGCATTTACGAATGCCCTTGTTATGTGACACCATCTATAAAATGAGAAGAATGATATTTACTAGCTTCTATTATGGTGAAGGCTGTGATGTCTCTTCTGCACAAACAGCTTTTCGCCAGAAAAGTTTACAAAATAAAAAATAGATTATTATTGTAACAGTGAGGACTGCACCGAAACTAAAGATAACCTTCCACAATGCTTAAAGGTACCGTACTTCATTGGGGGTATTTTATGAAACATACTCACCTTAAATTTTGAAGAATCAAAGAGATCTCTAAGAATATCCTGTAGACGTAGTTGTAATAAACTCTTACATTTGTACAGTACTAACCATTTGTCAGTCCTATCCCTATTAATGGCAACATCTCATGTTTATATAGCAATTCACAATGTGCTCATCAAGTGCTTCCCCCTTACCAGGGCACCATGACTCCGATTTCACTGTTTTACAGATGGAGGTGCTGGTTAACTTGCCCAGGGCCACTTAGTGTGTCAGTGCTAAACTTCACCCCACGACCTCAGTTTCCTAATGCCTGGGAGGGAGCACACTTTACTAGAACCTTCCCTGGGCAATTCTTCCCCCTATGAAATCAGCAGCAGAGTCCAAATATGTGTGTGTATTTGCACACACACATACATGCATGCACACATGCAATACACATGCATGCCCCTATACACACATGTGTGCCTCCACTCACAGGCACACACTCATGTACACACACACACACACACACACATACTGAGTTTCTTTATGGTTGCCAAAGAATCAGGCTGTTTCAGCAGTTCTGCACCACCCCCAAATTTAGTGATTTGCCTGCTTTGGTATTTGTTGGTAGACTAGGGTATTTCTTGAGAGGCTTGACAGGAATCATCTGAGAGCCCATTAATGCATATTAAATTAGTCACTCAATGCATGACATTGCCCCACAATGGAGTCACTGACACCAATAACCAAGGCCGCTCCTCCCCAGGCCCCTTGGCTTGGCTTGGCTTGGCTTACGCGGGAGAGAGAACTCAGGGGAAGCAGGGAGTGAAGACAGAGCTACAAGGCAAATATCCTGAGTGGCAGTCCAGCCTCAGCTTGCACTTGAGTCCATTTTGTTCATTTTAAAGTGATTGTCCTTTGTAGAACAAATCTCTTCTGATCTGTGCCTGCTCAGCATGTGGAGAGGAGGCTGGGGAGAGTTGGTGTTATCTTAAATAACTGTTACACCAAATAAACACACTATGCACACCCCTAGCATTATAGAAGTGGAAAATAAATCATCACCAAAAAGCTCATTTTACAAACCCACAAATCATCAGAAATATAAATGCTTTCCTTTCTATTCTCATGTTTTAATAAAGACTCCCCCCTCTTTTATTTCAGACTCACTCAATTACAATATCACTATCAGTTCACATTACAGGTCAGAGATATGGTGCTTAATGTATGAAGAGCCAGTTCTCCTCTCCTAATAGCCTGTCATTCCGGGGATTTGAATGTCAGAATACAGCCTGCCGCAGTAATGCTAGTCGGCAGCCCGATGATGAAAACTTTGGACAAATCATGAAGAACACTCCAGATCCACATCATCGGAAGGTTACCGGGGAGAGCCTTTCACATTACAGGTCAGAGATATGGTGCTTAATGTATGAAGAGCCAGTTCTCCTCTCCTAATAGCCTGTCATTCCGGGGATTTGAATGTCAGAATACAGCCTGCCGCAGTAATGCTAGTCGGCAGCCCGATGATGAAAACTTTGGACAAATCATGAAGAACACTCCAGATCCACATCATCGGAAGGTTACCGGGGAGAGCCTTTCATTCCACTTTGACCCCTTGATCTGACAAGTGACACCTACAAAATGAACAGCTCTCCAACTTAAATTGTTTAACTGTAGCCTGATCAGTTTTATTATCTTGCTAATCCAGATATCAGCCGTTTCATCAGAATGGAAGATATGCATATCATGAATTATTTTGACACGGGGACCTTTTAATTTTTGCCAGCAATATTTCACTGCCCCAATCAGGGCCTGGAGTCACTGATGCCATTCGCCTCCTGGGACGTCAGCGGACAGCGCACTCCTGACAGCACCAAATCATCCCAGAGCTGTAACGAGCCATTGCTGCGATTATTATTATTATCTGTCGTAGTCATGCATTTCATTACAGCACAGGCAGCCAGGGGCTTGGGTTTCAGGGCAGTCTTCTTCAGGAATCTCTGCCATTTTATGAGTTTGCCAAGCTCTGGGGTATAATTTCCCTTTTCTTTCCCCTCAATAGACAAGGCGAGGTGAATTTCTAATAAAAACAAACCCTAGGTAGGGACTGCAGGAAGCGCGAGCTCAGTACAGGACATTAAGCAGCGGTGAGGCAGCCTGAATGGCCCACTTGAAGTTTATGAAAGCAGTGGTTAATCAGCTATATGGTTTGCTACAGAGAAGAATAAAGAAGACTTTATCCTGGAGTCGGGGGAAAACCCTCCTTTCTCAACTGCAAAGTGCTAAGAATGCTTTCTTAAGAAAAACTCCCTTCTTCCCTTAGATGTGTTTCTTAATTTCCCTCTCCCTTGATAACCATTTTCTTCCTCTGCTTGTCCATTCTAAGAGGACCCATCTCCACTCCAAGCCTGAACTGCATTGTCTGCTTTCACCAAATTGTGCTTTGGCATTATGCCATAACTTCACTGAACGATCTAAGGAAACTCACTGTTGTATTTACTCTAAAGCTGTTATAGATCTTGTCAATCAATACGTTACATAACACATTCTTTGAGAGTACCCATGAGAGAAAGTTTCCCCTAGTCTCATGAAAAACTGATCCATGTTAATTTTGGGGGCACTGTGAATCATATAATTTATTGTTTCCTTCTTTGCAATGGCTGCTAGAAACCTCAAAACTAAATTTGTTGTTCTTTTAAAAATTAAACATAGTACTGTCTTATGGTCCAGCAATTCCATTTCTGGGTATATACTCAAAAGAATTGAAAGCAGAGACTTAAACAGGTATTTCTCCTCCCATGTTCATAACAGCATTATTCACAACAGTCAAAAGGTAGAAAAATCCAGTGTTCATCAACAGAGGAATGGATAAACAAACTGCAGTATATAATGTAACTGAATATTATTCAGCCTTAAAAAAGAAGGAAATTGGCCCGGCATGGCGGCTCACACCTGTAATCCCAAGGTGGGTGGATCACCTAAGGTCAGGAATTCGAGACTAGCCTGGCCAACATGGTGAAACCTTGTCTCTACTAAAAATACAAAATTTGCTGGGTGTGGTGGCAGGCACCCATAATCCCAGCTACTTGGGAGGCTGAGGCAGGAGAATCACTTGAACCCAGGAGGTGGAGATTGCAGTGAGCTGAGACCACACCATTGCACTCCAGCCTGGGAGACAGAGCAAAACTCCATCTCAAAAAAAAAAAAGAAAAGGAAGGAAATTCTAACACAAGCTACAGTATAGATGAGCCTTAAGGACATTATGCTAAGAGAAATAAACTAGAAAAAAAAAAGACAAATAGCATACTATGCCACTTACATGAGGAACTTAGAGTAGTCAAATTTATAGAGACAGAATGTAGAATAGAGATTGCCAGGAACTGGAAAGAGGAAGACAAGTGAAGTTGTTATTAACGGGTTCAGAGTTTCAGTTTGGGAAGATGAAAAAGTTCTGGAGAAGGATAGTGGTGATGACTGCACAACATTGTGAATGTACTTAATGCCACTGAGCTGTATGCTTGAAAATGATTAAAACTGTAAATTTTATGTTATATATATATTTCACCACAATTTTTAAAAACACAAAATTTGCAGCCAACCTCTAACAAATGTAAGGGATCTCCTAGAATGTACATTCTGTACTTATCTCATTAGTGGCTTCATTTATTCTTCCTACACTTGCATTATCTTTGCTTTATTTTCCTCATGGACTTTTTAAAAATATTATTTTGTTGTGTGTTACTTTTTATACAATGACTTTTTTCACAGAACAGGAAGGATTTCAATGTTAGAATATATTCAGTCTGGCAAGACAAAGCTGTCGAGTTACTGTGTTGCAAGAGAGTAAAAGAAATGTGTATTTCTGAACCCCGTGCATGACACTGAGCTGAGATGGGAAATCTCTCCAAGGTCAGGCTGCTTCTCATGTCTCCTTGAGTCAAGGGGCCGACTCTGACCCATGCACTACCAGGAGACATTGTATGGTGCATTCCTGGGCCTTTTCCCTCCACCTTGGATCCATCTGTAGCCATCAACTCTTTCCCTGACACAGAGCCAGCCTCAGAGAATGTGAGCTGTGCAACCTCCCAGAGCCCCACACTCAGAAGGGCCCTGTGTTTTAGTGCTCTGCTATCAAATATTAAAATTCTTAATAATTTTTTATACAAGGAGCCCTGTATTTTCATTGTATACAGGGCCTCAAAAATCATGTAGCTGGTCTTGCCTCCTCTAGACAGTGAGCATCAGCATCTTAGAGGGAGAAATCCCATCACATTTTTCGTCAAATCCCCAATCCCAACCCAGTGCCTGATAGGCAATTCCATGGGGGGTATCCAGTATAGAGACTGAAACTATATCAAGCCCTTTATTCCACAGTCCTCAACATTCCTTCCTCATAATGGCTTATCAAATCCACTCCAAACAAGGCCTGCAAAGCAGGAAGGGCAAGTCAAGTAGAGGACAGGGAGACTCATTAGTGCAACCACAAAGAAAGAAAGACAGTGTCCTCCATCTTCTCCAGGTTCAAATGCACCTGTGGAAATCACCTGTGATGTGAGGAAGGTGATGTGTGTTATACCCACAGCTTGGGCAGTCATAGCCCAGGTCTCAGCTGCAAGAGGGAACTACATACGGATTTACTCCAGGAAAATCACTATCCACACAATTTTACAAACTCCCCAGAGATGTGATTTAATAACTTCTCTAGGCAAAAACAGCTTAGCCATCCCATCATTCTTCACCATTTTCCTGGGAGGTAAGACTTTAATAGTTATCCATTTTAACTAGACAGAAATGCAGAGAGAACAGAGCCATAAGAAAATTGAGAGAAGGAAAAGGAGAAAGAAAAGGAAGGAAGACAGAAATGCAGACAGTTAGGAAGAAAATGGCCATTGTGGATCACGGCTCATGGTTCACAGCTCACTTCAAGTTCAAACAAGGCCCCTAGGACATCAAGCTGCCAGTGAAGATTGTCCAGAAGCTGAGGGCTTCCAGATTATTTTATTCACTTCCCAAAACCTAACAAAATGTAAAAAAATTTCAACCAAAGAGTAGCCATTTGGAGTGTTTGGAATGTGTTCATTAACTTCTATTTTCATGAGGATCAGGGCCCAGAGTAAATCAATGGCATTAATTTGAGGCAGAAAAGAGGGAAGAAATAGAAGATTGGGTGTGGAGGGCGACGAGGGGATTGGAGAGGAAATGTCGCCCAGGGCAGCATTTTCTAATTTGCAGACTTGCACTCAGCCATCCCCCACCCACATGCTCACTCTGTTCCTAACAGCATCTTCATCAATTAAGATTCTATGAGACTGGCAAGCTCCAAGATCAACCGTACCATCCACATATTCACTATTCCACTGGCACGGTGAACAATTCCGAATATTAAAAGCAAAGCAACACATTCTGCCATGTCTTTTGTATACAGACAGCTGAAGCTGTGTGAAAGTTTGGCACCAAAAGGCCAAGTACCATATTTTCAGCCACCCACACGCCAAATCCTATAATAACTGCAGACTCTAGATGTGAAATTTTCAGACATTTGCAGCAAAGGAAAACTAATAGTCATGTTTCTTCATGTGCTTCTTTTCTGAACAGGGCAGTTTCTCAATTGTAAAACCTCATCAGTGTAAGCTAAAGAGAACAAAGGGTGCTGCGTAGATCTTTTTACCAGATGTCAAATGGTGCTTATTTATTTAAACAGAAACCCCCACTTTGTACATTTGGTTCATTTAGTGGTATGTGCTCTGTAACAAGTATTTTTTATGAATAGAAAGCTGCCACCAGTGTGCTTAAGTTACAATAGGGCTTCAGGAAAGTCTGTTAGCTGAGACTAAATATTGCTCTTTTTGCTTTTGGTTGAGATGTAAATTCCACTCCTATCGTCCCCCTATAATAGGAGAAACATTATAGCTAACACCATACCAAGACTAATAAGTAATCCTTCTTCTGTGGTCAACTCTAGAAGCAAGGATGTTCAGTCTTGCTGTACTTTTGAAGGCAGAGTACAATAGAAGCAACAGAGTATTGATTTGCTCAAAGATAACAACAGAAAACATATTAATTCCCTCCCCTGTGAATATCGAGGCTCCTGTGGCCTGAATGGGCCATAAGAACCTAATGGGTAAGAGCTTATTTTTCCCTCTCAGTGAGGATAATAAAATGATTAACCCAAAACTCTTCTGAACTTCAGCAAATAAGGAGAAGGGAGAATGTTCAATATTTCTATACAAGAAGGGACTTGGTGTCCCCCATTCTACCCATCAGAAAAATATATTTTCAGGTCAGATCTCTGTCAAGGAGCTTCCCCACTTGTCAGAAAGGAGGTGTTTGAGTAATCCTCCTATCAACAAGGTGAGAGACAGTTGGACAGAGATGACACCTTGCTGAAGTTAGAAACAGACAAAATGCCTCAGAGATAAACAAATATATGGAGAAATATTCCCAGATTATCAACTAATCAACTCCACATTCTCCAGATCATAGTGCAAAATGCCAAGCCCCTTAGAAACACAATGGACAGAGTGTGTTTACCAGGAGAACTTTGAACAAGTACAAAGAGAATCTGAGCATTCTCGGGTAGTTTAAAAGCCCTAATATAAGAAGCAACTTCCCAGCACAGGATGATTTGAGACACAAATGAGAGGAGAAACTAGGAAAGGGTCAACAGCATTCACACAATGTAAAAAGGGGAAATGTGTCTAAACCCAGACAAAGACTGTTCACTTAGTTATGCTTGGTGAAGAGTTTTCCTCGGTTCCTTGATGAGGAGAAGTTGGCAGCACTGTATGCCCTTTATGAAATATAGTACATGATTTTATCTAACATAACTTTTCAGTACACAGCTCTCATTCCCTACTGCTCTTCATCCATACTTAATTTTTCTTTTTCAAACTCAAGTTTAATTCATTAAACTTTGTATTACAGTTAGAAATCTAGATGAAAAGGGGCCAAAATAATGTTCTAGTGAAGATGTGGATATCTTTATTTATCAGATATCCATAGATGAATTATCATAGATATCCATTGGCAGAGTAGCACCACTTTCAGAATGCTAACTCAGCTTCAATTTCCATCAATACACTGGCTTATATTGCTTTTAAAAATCCACCACTACAAAACACCTGGAAATATGGATCTTTTTTTAATTCTTTTTTTTTTTTTTTTTTGAGACAGTTTCGTTCTTGTTGCCCAGGCTGGAGTACAATGGCGCGATCTTGGCTTACCACAACCTTCACCTCCGGGTTCAAGTGATTCTCCTGTCTCAGTCTCCTGAGTAGCTGGGATTACAGGCATGCGCCACCACGCCCGGCTAATTTTGTATTTTTAGTAGAGAGTTTTACCATGTTGGTCAAGCTGGTCTTGAACTCTCAACCTCAGGTGATCCGCCCACCTTGGCCTCTCAAAGCGCTAGAATTACAGGCATGAGCCATCATGCCTAGCCTTCTTAAAATTCTTTAAGTAAATATCTGAGCTCACAAAAAAGGTAAACTAAAGCTTTGCAGGAAAAAAATAAAGAAGAAACTGAGTAAAGTAAACCAGAGTAATGAGCCATCTCTGAGCTTTTGACTGTATTGAGAACATTTATTATTCATAAAAATCAAGAGGCTTGTGTCTTAGTGGCCAAATATGGACAGGAGACATGGCCTTGTGTCCAAACATTGGGCAATGTAATGGAATCTCTCTATAAATCAGAGATTTTCAAAAACTACAATTTCAGAGAAAGAAAAGTTAGAAAAAAAAATCAAAGCTTCAGCCCTTAATAGTAAAAAGATATCTTGTCAATCACAGCCTGCATCCCAGGTTTAAAAACAAAACAAGGCCAGGTGCAGTGTCTAACGCTTGTGATCCCAGCCCTTTGGGAGGCCAAGGCAGGTAAATCCCTTGAGTCCAGGAATTTGAGACCAGCCTGGGCAACATGGTGAAACCTCATCTCGACAAAAAATACAAAAATTAGTTGGACATGGTGGTGCACACCTGTAGTCCCAGCTACTCAGTGGCTGAGGTGGGAGGATCACATGAGCCTAGGAGGTCAAGGCTGCAGTGAGTCATGATTGTACTACTGCTCTCCAGTCTCAGTGACAGAGTAAGACCCTGTTCAAAAAAAAAAAAAAAAAAGAATAAGGAAGGAGAAACCAAAGAAAACAAAAAGCTTCTCTGATATTGGAGAATATGGAACTTTAAGTCTACATTCTGATCCAGAAACAACTAGGCTGAGATATAAACATAAAATTAGTACCTGACTTGTAACATCCCCTAGGGCACCTAAAACAACAAAATGCAAAAGCTTCCTGAAGGGACATGTTTTCAGTCCAATAAATTCAGGCTACACAGGATTCCCATATAAAAATCCCAGTGAAAATGAGTTCAAAATCAAAAATTACAAAACTGCATGGGAGAAACAAGTCAGCATCAGCAAAATCTATGAGACACAAAAAATAATAGAATTAGAACCCTGGGAATACCATTGAATACAAAGTAGAAATGAACAGTGAAATTAAACATAGATAAAAGTAAGATCTTATTAGAAAAGGTGCAAGACAAAATTTTATCTTTTCTATTCATCTTGTGTCAGGAATATTTTTAAAAGACTAATATAAAATATCTGAAATTAAAATATAGTCTTAAATGATTTAAAACTCAAAAGATGTTTTAAACAGTAAAGAAGACATGGTTAAAAACAGAATTGGAAAACTAGAAGAAAAATGGAAACAAAATAGTCAGAATAGAGCTCAGAAAAACAGAAAAGGAAAACATGAAAGAGAGTTTAGCAAACATGGAAAGGAGAATGATGTGGTCCAACATTTGGACTAGGCACCTCAAGGGAAGACAATAAAAGAGAATGGGGGATAGGTAAGTGATGCTTACTGAGAATTTTCCAGAATTGATAAAAGATGCTGCTTTTCAGATTCAGGAATACCAAAGAATGCCAAAGAGAAAGGAATTTGCACCCAGATATTATCTTTTCTTTTCTTTTCGACATGGAGTCTCGCTCTTGTCGCCCAGGCTGGAGTACAGTGGCACAATCTCAGCTCGCTGCAACCTCTATCTCCCAGGTTGAAGCCATTTTCCTGCCTCAGCCTCCTGAGTAACTGGGATTACAGGTACCTGCCACCATGCCTGGCTAGTTTTTGTGCTTTTAGTAGAGATGGGGTTTCACCATGTTGTCCGAGTTGGTCTCAAACCCTTGACCTCAGGTGATCCACCTGCCTCAGCCTCCCAAACTGCTGGGATTAGAGGTGTGAGCCACCACACCCGGCTGATATTTTCTAAATCTTTAAAGCAACCAGAGACTAGAGGCAGATTTCTATAAGTAATGACAAATTAGACTAACAGGAAATTTCTCAGCAACAATTGATGCCAGAAAACAGTGAAACAATAACTCTTAAAAAGAAAGAGAAAATAATGTTTAACCTATAACTTTATACCCAACTATCTTTTGAGAACTGAAACAAAGACATCTTAGACAAGCACACTGAAAAAGTTTACCAACCACAGTCCCAAATTAAACAAATGCCTAACAGATGTATTCAGGAAGAACAGAACTGAACCCAGAAGCATAGGCTGAATTGCAAGAACACATGAGCAAAATAATTGATAAATATGTGGACAAATCTAAGAAAACATTATATAAAACAATATCTATAATAATCATAGGTAATTCTGGTAGCAAAGCGCTAAATGTAGAACTAAAAGTCACCAAGGTCATTTGAAAGAGGAAAGACGTGGAGAACCCCACATGAGAGGATTTTATATGCTAGGCTTGGAAATGGCACACAGCATTTCCATTATTTCACTGGTCAGCACTAAGTATGAGCCACATCTACCTACAGCACCTGGAAAGAAGAGCTCACACAAGAAGACTTGGGAAAAGTTTACTAATGGTTAGCAAAGACTCTGCCACAGGCTGCCCTTTCTTTTCCTAATAATTTTTGTAAACAACAGTTTTACTGAGAAATAATCCATAGATCAAAAAGTTTACCATGTTAAAATGTACAATTCAATGGTTTTTAGTATATTCACAGAGTTGTGCAACCGTCACCTCTGGCTAATTTTAGAACATTTGCATCACCTCAAACAGAATCTCCATACCTATTAAAAGCCACTCCCTTTTTCCCTCTCTCTCCGACCTCTAGCAACCACAGATCTATTTTCTGTCTTCATGGATTTGCCAATTCCAAACATTTCATATAATTACCTATAAATGTAATGTAATGCCATATGTGCCTTTTCACTCCAGCGTCTTTCACTTGTAATGTAAATTTTTTAATTTTTAATTTTTGTGGGTGCATAGCAGGTTATATAGTTGTGGGGTACATGAGATGTTTTGACACATGTGTGCAATCTGAAATAAATTTATCATGATATTTTCAAAGTTCATTTATGTTGTAGTGTGTATTAGTACTTCATTTCTTTTCACGACCAAATAATATTCCATTGAATGAACATTTCACATTTGTGCATCCGTTCATCAGTTAATACACCTTTGACTTGCTTCTACATTTGGCTATCATGAATAATGCTGCTATCAACATTCGTGTGCAAGTTTTTGTTTGAACACCTGTTTTCTGTTCTCTTTGATACATATCTAGAATTGGAACTGCTGGAATATATGGTAAGTCTACGTTTAATAATTTGAGGAACTGCCAAACTGTTTTCCAAAATGGCTGCAACACTTTACATTTCCAACGGTAATATAAACGTACCAGTTTCTCCATGTCCTTGTCATTTGTTGTCTATCTTATTTTAGCCATCATATTGGGTGTGAAGTTGAATCTCATTGTGCATTTGATTATATTTTCTCTAATGACTAGTTATATGACACATTTTTTCATGTACTTATTGGCCATTTATATATCTTCTTTGGAGAAATGTCTATTCAAATTGTTTGCCCATTTTTAAATTGTATTTTTTGTCTTTTTATTGTTGACTTTTAAGAGTTATTTACATATTCTGAATACAAGTCCCTCATCAAATGTATTACTTGCAAATATTTTCTCCCATTTTGTGGGTTATCTTTTCATTTTTATGATATCCTTTGAAGCACAAAATTTTTATTTTTGAAGTCTAATTTATTTTTTTTGTTGCATATACTTTTAGTATCATTTGAAAAAAAATGCCTAATTCAAGTTCACAGAGATGTATTCCTGTTTCTTCTAAGAGTTTTATAGTTTTTGCTCTTACATCGAAGTCTGTTATTTCTTTTGAGTCAATTTTTATATATAGTGTGAGACAAGGATCTAACAACATTTTTACTGTTCTTCTCAGCATAGAACGCATTCACTGCCTCCACAAGGGGGACCAAAACTAGTCCTATTTGATAACTGGATTCATTTTTAATTTTAAGGCAACTTGTACTTTTCTCAAACAAATGTTGATATATATTCAGTGAACAAGGTTTAGTGACCTATGGAAAAAAATACAAATTCTCTACACTCACAGCACACAAAATATAACAGTGGAGTTGGGCCAGGGTAACCACAATAAAAACCTCATTTTGAAAAGGGAAGAATGAGTAGCACCCAGAAGTCATTGGCCCTGGAATCCTGCTAGCAAGTCTATGTGAAAGTTGTCCACCCCAAGGTGAGTGGTGGAGGAGAATGGAAGCTCCTTGAGTAGGAAGTGCCCTTTTCCTGCTCTCAGAGGAACTCCCTTATGAGTTGTGTTCCTTGATCCCTGAACTGTAGCCTCTGAAAGGTGCTTCCATGACCATTGTCCTTCATAGATCTGAAGTGAACACTGGAAAAGATTCCCTCCTTAGAAGTTACTTAGCTTTCACAATGATGAATACAACTTTTATGGAGAAAATTATAAACTTTTACTTCAATATATTTTAAAAGAACTATAACTGGGCTGGGTGCAGTGGCTCACGTCTATAATCCCCGCACTGTGGGAGGCCACAGCAGGCAGATCACCTGAAGTCAGACATTCAAGACAAGCCTGGCCGACATGGCGAAACCCTTCCTTTACTAAAAATACAAAAATTAGTGGGGGATGGTGATGCATGCCTGTAATCTCAGCTACTCACGAGGTTGAGGCAGGAGAATTGCTTGAACCTGGGAGGTGGAGGTTGCAGTGAGCCAAGATCGTGCCGTTGCACTCCAGCCTGGGTGATAGAGCAAGACTCCATCTCAAAAAAAAGAAAAAAGAAAAGAAGAATTGTAACTGAAACCCCAGAGGTTCAGTCTAGGTCCTGCTGCCTGCCACACCGAATGCCAATCACTGAGTCAACAAGTATTGCCAGGGAAAAAGGCTTTATTCAGGTACTACCTCAAGGAGAACAGGAGATAAAGTCTTGAATCTTTAATTGGGATGTTTATACAGCAGGGAAGGCAGGAAAACAGGAATTAAGGAGGGAGAGGAAGTGACAATGATGAACCAGGGGGCCTAACGTCTCATTATGTGGATGTGGGGATCTGATGAGTTTCAGTGCCCTGCCTGAAGGTCAGTTTCCTGAGAAAGGAACTCAGATAAGACAAATGTAAGTTTCAAGTTTTAAAACCAGGGAGGGTCAGCTTCTATGTTTATTTAAACAATAAAAAAAAAACACAGAAATATTAGTTCTGTGGGACAAGTGGGCCAGTTTCAGAACCAAATAAATGTAGAAATACGGCATATTCTCTGACATATAGATATCAAGTCTTCTTAGATTGCCTAAATTGATATATAGTTTCAAAATGTATTTCCAATCAAAATCCCAACATGTTGGAATATTATGCAGCCACAAAAAGGAATAAGATCATGTCCTTTGCAGGGACATGGATGAAGCTGGAAGCCATCATCCCCAACAAACCAGCACAGGAACAGAAAACCAAACACCACGTGTTCTCACTCATAAGTGGGAGCTGAACAATGAGAACACATGGAAACCAGGAGGGGAACAACACACACTAGGGCCTCTCCACAGAGCCAGGGAGGTGTTGAAGTGAGGGGGCATCAGGAAAAAGAGCTAACGTATGTGGGGCTTAAAACCTAGGTGACAGCTTGATAGGTGCAGCAAACCACCATGGCACACATATACCTATGTAACAAACCTACACATTCTGTGCATGTGTGGGTTTGTTACACTTAAAGTAAAAAATAAATACATAAAAATTTAAAAATCACCTTGTTACACTTAAAGTAAAAAAAAAATTTCAACGTTTTTGTGTGCATGTATGTATATAACTGAAACTTGATAAAGCAATTGTGAAATTTTTATGAACGATTAAAGAGCAAAGAAAGTCCTTAAAAATGGACAAGGGAGAAGGATTTGGCTTGCCAGATATCAAAACTTATAAAAATATTAAGACTATGTGGTATTAATGAAGAGACAGATAACACATAAACAAAATTAATTAATAAAATAAAATAGAAAGCCTAGAAGAAAATCTACACACGTAATGTTTAGAGCTGGCTTTGCATATCAGTGGAGTATAGAATTTTAATAAACAGTTTTGAGATACTGATTATCCATTCTGAAAAAAAAATAAATCTCTATGTTACACCATCTGAAAAAGGATAAGGATGCATTTTAGGCAGATTAATCCAAATGTGAAAAGCAAAATGATAACACTTTGGAAACAACATAAGAGAATATCTTTTTTTTTTTTGAGACGGAGTCTCGTTCTGTTGCCCAGGCTGGAGTGCAGTGGCCAGATCTCAGCTCACTGCAAGCTCCGCCTCCCGGGTTTACGCCATTCTCCTGCCTCAGCCTCCTGAGTAGCTGGGACTACAGGCAGCCACCACCACGCCCGGCTAGTTTTTTGTATTTTTTAGTAGAGACGGGGTTTCACCGTGTTAGCCAGGATGGTCTCGATCTCCTGACCTCGTGATCCGCCCGTCTCGGCCTCCCAAAGTGCTGGGATTACAGGCTTGAGGAGAATATCTTTATTACTTGGAGGTAGGGAATAATTTCTTATGATATGTAAAATATAATACATAATAAAAGATCTATAAATTTAACTTCACTACATTTAGAGACTTTGGTATTTAGAACTCCTGAATATCAATAAATAAATGCCTAAAACAATCCATAGGAAAATAGAAAAAATACTTGAAAAGGCACATTACTATAGTAACTTAATCGCTAATAAATATATGAAAGATGCTCAGACATTTTAGAAGTAGGTCAAATACAAATTGACACTACAGTGAAATACGATTTTATACTCACAAGACTGGCAAAAGTTTCAAAGTCTGACATTATCAAATTAATCAGGATATGGGAGTTTGATTTAGTACCCTTGCTATGAAAAACACTGATATTATCTAATAGAACTAAAGATGAGTATATTCTATGACCTGTAAATTCCCCTTATATTTTTGTACCCTGGCAAAACTCTTGTAAACAAATACAAGAATGTTTCTTCACAGAAACACCATGGTCATAGAAAAAAAAGTATGTCCATAGCAACACTATATTAATAGAAAAAAATGAAAACAAAATAGAAGCAGAAGTAACCTGAATGTCTATCAAAAGTAGAATGAATAAATCAGTTGTGGTATATGAAGTCGTTCTTTGGTATTTGTGGGAGATTGGACACCCCCCATCAACAGATACCAGAATCCTTGGATGGTGAAGTCTCTTACATAAATTGTGTAGCATTTGCATGTAACCTATGCACAGCCTCCTGTTTATTTTAATCATCTCTAGATTACTTGTAATACCTAATGCAATGCCTACACATCACTTCGTTTGTGTGGATTCAACCACCAGTTGTGAGATAAAACATTACTAATATATCAGCTTCATTCTTTATATTTAAAGTGTTTTATGATTTTAAACAGAATGTATCTTTGTGTGCATTTCTCAGTACTAATTTTGCCAGAAACGCTGTGAATCTTCTGGCTTCTCAGTTTTAGATCATTTAAAAAATTGGAAGGAGGCAGGGAGTAGTAGCAGACTCGTCCATAATGAGCTACTGCAAATTGTGCTCTTGATATTCCTTCTTTATATCCTTAGCCTCAAACATTTTACAGTTAAAAACTCTTCCAAATGAAGATTAATGGCAGTTATGGAGAGATAAGACCCAGGGAATGCATAACACTAAGTTGGAATATGAAAAAAGAACTGTTGGCATCTCTTTAGCAGTATGTCAATAAAAACATCGGAAGAGAGCTAGTAATGCTGAATTGCATCAAATTATCTTCTGCTCTAAGTCAAAGCCTGATTTATGTGTCCCAGTCTAAGGATGATTCTGTGTTAGGAGTTAGGCAAAATTCACCTGTAGGTCACCCTCTTCTCTTCCACAATTTTCCGTGATGAAATAATCTTCTTCCTCATTGGTGTCTCAAGTACTCATGGCATAATAGCCAGATTTCTCTGTGAGCTTTCCAGTTGACAGCATGGAGAGGGTCAGCCTAGTGTGGTGCATGGACTTTGCAGCCATCCCCATGCACATCTGTGTGGCTTTGGGAAACTGGTGCCATCTTTTTTTGCCTTGGTTTTCTAATTTCAAAATAGGAGAGATTGTCATAGGGTTGTTCTGAGGGTTGAACAAATCAATATACAAAGCGCCCAGCACATAGTAGGTGCTCCAGAACAGTTGTCTTCCCAGTCACTGTCTTTGCACTGGTGACTAAAGTCCTCCATCCCAATATTCTGAATGTCTAATTAGAATGGTCGAAGGCTAGAATCTGAGATTATTAAAGAAGGAGGATTAATAGAGCAAGGACACCTAGATTCCTACTCTTACTGCTTATGATTATTGTATGTTTTCAAAAAATCATTTATGAGCATTTAGAGCAGTTTTCTGTGGAATGAGCTTTACACTACAAACAACTTTATATTTAAAATTTTTGTGAGAAACTAGAAATTCAGTCTCAGCATGGCTTGAGATCATAAATAAATGAATGATAAAACAAAGCTACTAAAAATGCATGTGAAATCTCAGAGATTAAGGGACTTCATTTGATTTTTACCTACACATTTTAGAAACCATTTTAAAGATGTTTGAATTCTTTTTTTTTTAATTTTGTATTGTGAAATATAGATAATATTTTGGCAAACTGGGAAACAAATAACTATTTTAAGGTTGGTTTCAAGAGGCTTCATCACAGTCAGCTGGTGTTTATTTGTGTCTCCCGTGTGTGGCTTTCCATTTTTCTTAGCACAATATTAAATAACATGAAAATTTTAATTCTTGCCCTCTAAGGGTTTACATTCTAGAATATCACATTCATTTGGGAGAAAAGTATTCTTTCATTTTGAAAACAGTAGGCAGATGGTTTAATCCACTGGGTTTAGTTCCAAACAAACAAACAAAAACATTTCTGAGGTGTAGAAAAACTAAAAGAAACAGATAAAAACATGTCAAGAGTTTTACATATAGTTTGGCTTCATGGGAACTTTCAATATTAAGGGTAAAAGGGGAATATTATTCACACATTTATCCTAAGTCATCAGCTTAACATTCTTCTCCAGCTTCCAAAAGATTCCATTGAATTCAGCGAGTATTTTTTCAATACCTACAATGTGCCTGGTTGCTACACAGAAATTGTACTGTCATTGGTTTGCCTAATATTTGTTGAACACCCACCACATACCTGACAAAATTTTAAGTCCTGAGACAAGAAGCTTGAATAATACCAACTCCCTGCCTATTCATCCAATACCAGTGTTGAGCTGTTTTCTAAATATCAAACATGAATAAAGATGCAAGGAGCCTTGATTTGTGTTTTGTCCAACATTTTCGCAATGAAAACTATTGAGGTAATGTCAGAATGTGTGCTATATGCATTATAAGACTATAACATGCATGCTGAAGCTTTCCATAATTATCTGAAGGCAGTTGCTAGCTAGAGATGGAAATTAATACCATCACTAAATTCCACCCATAACTTCAGTTCCTAATTAAAATTCGAGGTTAAGTAGTATTAAGGACAAGAAATACTAAGTGCAATAAAATAAGGAATGCCCTTTAAATAACTGATTCTAAAGCAACAGAGAAAAGAGAAATGCTGCAAGATAACTTCCTAAGAAGTCTCTCATCCCTAAATCTATTGCTGTCTCTTGCCTGCAAAATACCTGCAAGATTTCTCATTGTGTTGAGATATAATCACTCCACATAAATCACCTCCTGCTCCCAGAGCTCAGACACAGGTCACCTTTCTGACCCTGACACTCAGGAAGCTGAGCTCCTTCTCCATGCGCAACTACTCCTTTGGGCACGTTTTCTATTCCCAAACTAATCCCCCTTTCATTTGCTCCCAAAACCCTTGTCTTGGTCCTTCATAGCATTTTTCACAATTGTGATTAAGTACGATTTGTTTAATGTCTTTTTCTTCCATTAAATTGTGAGGCCCATGAAAAGTGTAACCAGTATTGCTATACAGACTCGGTCCACGCTTTTTGTTTTTCACAACTATATGCCCATTATTGAGCATGGTGCCTGGCACATAACAATAAACATAAATCAGTGTAGGCATAAATCAGTGAATGAATAAATAAATGATGAATGGATCAATTTCCCATGTTTAGTCAGAACTACACTAAAGGGCTCATTATGAATTCATTCTTGAGCTGAATCTATCGTTGAATAGGATCCCAGAGTGGGAGCTGATCAAAATCATGAAAGACACAATCCCAAATGCCATAATCCGGAATGCTGAAATCCTGAAAGAACAAAATCCCCAATATCTAAAATCCTGAAAATCACAATTCCAAATGACCATATCCCAAAAATATAATTCTGGAAAAAATATTTTTAAGTTGACATTTATTTACATGTGTTAAGTAGAATTTGTTGGCGAAACATAAAAACATGACAGAAGACATTTTAGGCCACTTTACACAATAAAATAGAAAAATAACATACATATTTTTGCAATCATAAACACTCAAGTATACTAACAATAGTTGCATGCATATAACAGTTCTGAGCAGATGCACTGTATACATGAAGAAACAGGTAAAAAAGAAAAATAAATAAATGCGTATCACAATGGTTGATAATTGTGTGCACCCAGCTTTATATATGCCGTCAACTAAAACACCACAATAGACAAGCTAAGTCTCTCAATGACAGTGATCAAACACTGCAATAGGTCACCACTGCACATGCAGTCACTCAAAGAGCCAAGATCTCGAGAAATTTTTTCATAAATGCCAATGTACAAAAAGGACAGCTCTTTATTTACTGAGGAAGTTTCAATGTTTTTACATATACACACAAGGCTTACACACAGTCAATGTTGTAATAATGCACTTTCTAGGAGTCGAATTTGCAAAAAATGCATAAAATTAATAAGAACTCTTTAAAAGTCTTTACACAATTTGTACCTCCAGTGTTGGAAATGATACGAAAATAAAATACATAGCAGAGCAAATTGTAAAAAAATGATGCAGACAATTTAAAACAGTAGGGAAAAACTAAAATAAGAAAAAGACCAAACCAAAAAACTAAAAAGAAAATTTGACATATGAAAAAGTGTATTACAGGATAGATTATGGGTAATTGGATGGAGGTAGTCTATGAGAGCTGGTCAACTTTCATGATCATTAACTATATTTTGAAGTCTTGCATCATGATGAATAGCTACGTTTTTTCTTTTATCACATCACTTTCCTCAGAGAGTATGTTCACAATCACTTTCTATTGAGTGCTGCTCTTTTTGAAATCCTTCCATGACTCGATATACACCAACATGAGCATTACCTAATAAATTTTTTTTGGCTTTTGTGCCATGCTTCTATGTTGTTTTGTGTACATGGAAATCTATTCTGCACGCACTCATGTACGGATCACAGATTTGGTGGAAACAACACTGGTGATCAAAGATCAACACCATTGCATATTTTCTTACACTATTGTGCAAGTTAGTTATTTTTGAACTGGTTGGTAACTTCGATACCTCCTTTAGGAAAATGTGGTTTTAATTAAAAGCTCCTGGAATTTCATCAGCTAAAAGAAATGTCAATGCAGACAAATGATGCATTTTTAAACTGAAGTTTTAATCATTGCCATATTGCATGGTCAGTCCATTCATTTGAATTTTCTGTCAAATGTGAATAAAGACAATAACAAGGTAGCTGTTCCACCTAACATGATGCAACTAACATTATACAGCCCTACAACCAAAGATGAATGAATTCCTTTGCCAGAATTCGGCTTTCAGGATTTCAACATTTGGGATTTTAATCTTTCAGGATTATTATTTTAGGGATCTTACATTTTAAGGATTTTGATCTCTCAAGAGTTCAACATCCTGGATTATAGTATTCAAGATTGTATCTTTCAGGATTATAATCCAACCCCACCACCACCACCACCACCACCAGCGCTGCCACAGTCACTCACTTGAATGGCTTTGTAGTCTAAGTAGACTTTCCATTAGCAAGTATGAGTTGAGAACACTTTTTTAATTCTATTACTTAGCATGTTGCCTGATAAATAATAAGCGCTTTGTAAATATTAGATGGATGATGGATGAATACATGAAAGAAACCAAATCTGGTCATTAGATTTGTCTACAGTTATTTGTCCTTTGGAATAAGCATAATCATCATCCTCATCAAATGAGCTAAATCTATTTACACAGATTTGAAAAAGTGCAGAGAGATTAAAGGATAGAGAAAATAAAAGGAAAAAACCCATATGTTCTCTCTGAGCTCTTAAAGTTGTGTTATCTGCAGTATACATTTGTCAGGTATATACTGATGTGTTAGTTAACCTTACACGTGTGTAGGATTTATCACCCCAACTACATTATCAGCTTCTTAAGATCTAAAAACATAACTTATAATTACCTATATCTTCCCCTCAACTTCCACTTTTACATCAGCTGGCTTAGCACCTGGCACGTAAGAGGTACTCAGTAAATATGGAATGTAGCATGACTCAGTGCTACTATATTGAGCTAAAAGCTGAGTGGTCAATTTATTCTCATGTGCTATAGATAAATGCTAGTTTCATCTCCCTGAGACTTACCCAGCCTTTATCCTGAGGTTCCAGTCTCTGATTGACATAATGATACTATTCTCTGGGTTGCAAACACTGGCCATAAAGATGATAAGGAAAAGATAGAAAGTTTTCAACTCAGAACTCAAGTCACTAAAATTCTAAATTACAGTAGCAATTGTGACAATAATTATAATAACAGTAAGTTAAAAATGATCATTGCTAGTTGTGATTAGAATAGGTATGATTTAACAATTTATTTTGCTCTAATAATTCAGAAAGAGTTTAATATGCAGTTTCTGAAATAAAAGACATCTGAGAGGTTCGTATATTTGTGTTAGGTTACTGAAATCCAAAAGAATAAAATATCATGTTATCAAGTTTAGAAGTGATAAATTGTTCAAATTTAATTGTTTAAAGTTCTTGGCCAGGTGTGGTGGCTCACACCTGTAATCCCAGCACTTTGGAAGGCCAAGGCAGGTGGATCACTTGAGGTCAGGAATTTGAGACCAGCCTGGCCAACATGGTGAAACCTTGTCTCTACTAAAAATACAAAAAATTAGCTGGGTATGGTGTTACGCACTTGTAATCCCAGCTACCGGGGAGGCTGAGGCAGGAGAGTCACTTGAACCTGGGAGGTGGAAGTTGCAGTGAGCTGAGATTGCATCACTGCACTTGAGCCTGGGCACACAGCAAGACTCCATCTCAAAAAAAAAAAAAAGTTCTTATACGCCATGCCCAGTGGCCCTCTAATCTCAACACTTTGGGAGGCCGAGGCAGGAGGATCACATGAGTCCAGATGTTCAAGACCAGACTGGGCGACATTGTGAGACCCCATCTCTACAAAAAGTTTAAAAACTAGGCAGGCATTGTGGTACGTGCCTGTAACCCCAGCTACATGGGAGGCTGGAATGGAAGGATTGCTTGAGCCCAGGAGATTCAGGCTGCGGTGAGCTGTGATCACACCACTGAACTCCAGCTCAGGCAAGAGAGTGAGACCCTCATTCAAAAAAAAAAAATTGTTTAAGGAATAAAGCACTAGATTCCATCAAGACCAAGTAACTGGGAAGGGAGGGAGAGAGGAAAAAAGGGGCTACAAAAGACTGCAAGATTCTCAGATTTTGCCAGTCTTTGACCTCGTTGGTCTGCTCACCTCTCAGTACTGAGCAGCCATCACCTGCAGATTCAGCTCAGTTGGATGTTTGACCCAACCCTGCACACCTATACAAGCTGGATTAGCCAGTGTGTTAATCTCCTTGTGCCTAGGCATGAGACGTAGCACTCCATCAGTAAAGGCTATTGAGCACTCACCTGCCTCCTATACACATACCTTTATTTATATGTAAACTATATATGAGTTATGCTGTCGTAATATATTCATCATAGGACATACATAAGGATATATATATATATATAATCTTCCTTGGCTTTTTTTGGCAATCCTAGAATCGGGAAATGCTTCACTCTATACAATGGAATGTTTCCAAAAGAATAATTTTTTTTAAAGAATGAAATAGTGACCCAGATAGCCCAGTCAGTAGAGCATTAGATTTTCAGAGTGAGATAAAAACAAATGTAAACAGTAGTTCTGTTATGTCCTTTCTTCACTCCTGTGAATCACTGCATACTCCTGGGACAAATACTCTTAGCTTGGAGACCTCGTGTGAAAGTTGCCCTTGCAAGCCCCCATTGTGTGTTTCTCATCAGTGTGACTGTGCTTTTGCCTTGGCTTCTTGATCTGCCCTCCGGCTTCCTCTTCCTACCTGCCCACCAAGGGCCGCCCCTCTCTTCTGAACCTACTCATCCAGACTCCTAAAACTGATTTTTTGTTTGTTTGCAATCCCTTACTCCTGGGAGCATGGACCTTGCTCTTAAACCTCAGTCACAGACCAGGGCTTTGATCTGCAAACATACGGAACACCTGCAGCCACTGACCTGGCTCGAGTATTGGCTCTACCTGGAAATTCATGCTGTCATATCAAACCCTTCAGAGTGCTTGGCTACCACAATGCTGCTCCTCGGGAAGTAAAACAAGAGATCTTCAGAGAAAGCAACCATCTAGTGTTTCTCATATCAACAACATGTACTCTCCTTTCTCTACTCCTGAGTTATACAATATACACGCAGGGATGTGTCAATGTGACAGGCTATAGCAGCAAAAATCCAAGTGTTTATTATAATACATGTCTAGCATATCTTTAGTGTTGACTCTATTGACTTTCCTATCAATCGTTAGTACACTAATTAAATCAATATTCATGTATTACCACATTTTAGATTAGATTAGATTAGCTTTTTCCTCTTTTGGCCATCTGGTGTGTCTTCTTCCACTGTAGTCTCTTTCAAATATGTAATCTAAGGGTTATAAAACTCTGTGAAAATGTACTAACCAATACCACAGTTAAACAAAAACTTTCAAAGGAGAAGAAAATCACTCTGTTGAGCTTTCCTAAAGTTTCAATCAGCTGTGAGTGTGATATCAACAATCAGACTCATCCATAATGGTCAGCAGCCCCAAAGTCACAGTGCAATTTTGATTCTCTGAAATCAAGAGTGACAGACTCAGAGGTCTGGCCTCAGCTTCTCTTCTCATGCTTAGATTCTGTCATTCTTGAAATTCTCCTTTGATAAGAGTCTGTTATTCTCATCAAAGGAGAAATGTAATAAGCAGATTTAAGATAATCTTGTGTCCAAAGAGCTATTTGTAAGGGTCATGAAGTATGTCTAGATTTGATTATCTCACAGGAAGTGTTGCAATGAAGAAATAAAGAAAAGGCAGGAATGAAAAGTGTCCTATAAATATAAACAAAAGGAACAACTGCAAAACAATCCTAAAACAAAATCTAAGTACAAAGCATTCTAAACACGGTAACTATTACTAAATTGACACAAAGAAACATTGAGAATGAAGGTATAATCATATTTAACAATGGCTTTATATCTCACCTCATAAGCCAGGGAATTGTAAGAAAAATCCACGGCTAGATAAAATGATAGTAATGAAAGATGAAAATAAAATAGGAACATTCACCAACACTGCATTGTTTCAACAAGGAATAGTTCATTATTAGAGAATATTAGTGAAACATAAACACTTCTGGTTTGATTATTATATTTTTCAGGTCTAAAATTTCTAGTTCATTCTCTTTCAAATATGCAAGTTCACTCTTTACAGTTTCCAGTTCCTTGATGAAATGTTTAAGTCTGAGTTTTCTCTTCATAAGTATAATATACACGTTTATGTCAATTTGCTTTTGATAATTCCACTGTCCGGGTGGCTGTTCCTGTATTCTGTTGTTTATGGAGGTTCTGATTCATGGTTTTTTTTTGTCTCCTCATGTGCCTAGTTATCTTTAATTGTGTAATAGATGTCATAGTTGAAAAAACAAAAAGACTTTACAGTAATAATTTGAGGCTAAGGATAATCTTTCTCTTCCTCCAAGGAAGGATTTTTCATTTGCTTCTGCTGGGAAGCCAGGTACTAGCAATCTAGGATCCATTTGATCAACTTCAGACCTTCAGAAGTTTGGGGGCTCCCAGAGGACTTGAAGCCTGCTTAGGATCCATGAAAGTGTTGGCTTGTGTCTGGTTCACTCTCGCTCCTACGATGCAGTCCTTTGGTTCCCCATCTTCAATCTGGGTGTTCCCATAGATCACCCTTGAGATCACTGGTCTCCACCTTTGATTCCCTCTCCCCTGGGAAGCTATTACGAGCAGCACTGCTCAGCCACCTGTTCCGGATTGGCAAATGCCCCTCCAGGCAGAAGTCATTCCAAAAGCCAGACTCAAGTTTCTGAATTTCTGTCTTCTTTCAGGTCTTGCTGAGGTAATTCTTTACTATCTTTACAGTACTTGGATATTTTTAGAAAGATTTTTAAATATCTCACCCAGCTTTTTCAATTTTGATAAGAATGCTGATCCAAATTACCTAGTCTAACATTTTAAAAGGTCAGAAATCTAGTCATACTTCAATTTTAAACACGTGCTGAAAATGGAATGGGAAAGCAAGCAGTCAATAGATATCATTGTTCTTTTAAACAACTATTGAACAGCTAATATATGTCAAATTTTCTACAACAGTAAAGGAGATGTCATGGTTTTACTTAACAATATGTAATTCCAAAGAAATTATTCACACAAATTTTAAAATGGATTTGATTCAAATCTGTATTAAAAGTATAAATAAATAAACCTCCATGTAATAAAAATATTATTCACTCAACAAATATTTATTGAGGATTTATTATGAGCCAGTCACATTTTAGGTGCTGGGAATACATCAGTGAAGAAAACATAACAGTTCCCTGCCCATGTGGTGCTTATATTCCAGTAGTAATATATGACAAAAAAAATTTAACATATAAAACAGTAAAGTAGATGGTATATTATATATTGGTATATAGTATATTAGAAGGTAATGAGTATTATAAAATATAGTAGAACTGAGTAAGACATTAAAAGAGTCAGGAGAGGGAGAAGGTTTATAATTTTTCCATAGATTGAACAGAGTAGACCTCATTGAATAGATGAAATTTGACCAGGCTTGAAGGTAAAGAAGGAGTTGCCCATGTGGATACCTGGGGGCAGATGGAACGGCCAGAGGGAAGACACTAGGTGTGACTGTGTCCATCCTGATCATGAAACATCTAGGAACTGTAGGGCTGGAGTAGAAAGAGAAAGTAAGAGAGGAGGTGAGGAGGAAAGAATGAGTTAAGAGAGATAGTGGGGGGTGGAGGGTGAGGACAGGTCTTATACAGCCTTAAGGGCTGCTGTGAGAACTTCAACTTTTCATTGCACTGAACGCAGAAGGGATTTGATCATTCTGGCTGAGGCATTGAGGATCTGTGGAAAGAAAAACAGACGACGAGATAAAAGCCCAATGCTGTAACACAGATTATGCAGTCTCAATATACTTTCGATGTATTTTCAAGGTAGAATCCATGAGATTTTTGCAAATTAGATGTGGGATATGAGATAAAGAAAGAATGCAAGTACATGCCTCCATGATTTTTAGCCTGAGCCACCAGAAAGGTGGAATTGCCATCTACTGACAAGGGGAAGGCAGAGGGTAGAGCAAGTCAGGGAAGAAGATTGGGAGTCCAGTTTGGGTTGCATTTGAACATATCAACAAAACAAAGGGAGATATATATCCAAGTTGGATATACAAATTGGGAGATAAGGTGAGAGACCTGAACTGGAAATATAAGTGTGGGACTCTTAAGCTAACAGTTTATATTTAAAGCCATGAGACTCAATGAGGTTCTCAAGGGAATAAAAATAGAGAACAAAAATGTGAAAGACTGAGAACTAGAACATTAAGAGGTCCCAATACCATTCATATATATTGTTGGGAGAGATAATAAGAAAAAGCTGAATGAAGGACAACAGAAGGACAATTTGAGAACAATAAGAAAGAATATACAAAATTAGAAAAACAGAGGAAGTATGGCCAGTACTTATTCCCCCTCTGGCCATCCCTTGCCAGACACTGTACCCCTCATCTCCAATATCACTCATGTCCCTCCCTCTCTATCTCCCTTCCATACAACGACACCAAATCTTCAACCCAGTGGGTACCCAGTGACTTCAAACTAATCTCTATCAAAATGTACCTGTTCTGAGTTTTAGAACATCACAGACTTATCCTCCACTAGAAAACAAAGGTGCTATCATCTGAGAGTGATTTAGTGTGCGATTCTACTCCAAAACATTCGCACTTAATAGCAACTTTCAGAACTACTCCATTGATTACAATGGACTGACTGTATCCCACCAAAATTCACATACTGAAATCCTATGTGATGGGTGGGGCCCTAGGGAGCTGATTAGGTCATGTGCATTGAGCCCTCATGAATGAGGTTAGTACCTTTTTAAAAGGGACCCCAGAGAGCTCTCCAGCTCTTTTCCATGTGTGAGGACAGCAAGACAGCCATCTATGAACTAGGATGAGGGCCCTCACCAGACACTGAATATGCCAGTATCTTAATTTTGGATCTCCCAGCCTCTAGAACGGTGAAAAACAAATGTTTGCTGTTTAAGCCACCCAGTTTATGGTAATTCTTTTATAGTAACCAAAATAGACTAAGACGCTGATTAAAGTGAATGAGATGAGGGGTTTTTTGGAACCATGGCAAAGCTTCACCAGAGAAATGAAAGGAGGGCTGAGCATACGCCCCCGCAAGAGGTCCTGCCTGGAACTGTTCACAATGAATGCTGCTAATCACCCTGGTTGGCCCAGGCTGGGCAGGCCTCTTCTTAGAATACCTAGGGGACATTTTAACTTGAGATTTCCTATAAGCAAAATAAAGCCACTTGACAAACACTGAGCTCACATTATGAAATGAAGTATATTCAAACTACCAGTGAATCTGGACATTGATTTCATTTAAATATTAAATAGCATCATCTGAAACAGCCTGTTTTAGGTAAAAATAAAAAATCAAATATTGGCCTTTTCATTTGATTCAATCTAATAGACATATGTACATGTTTATTTTAATACACAGACATAACTATTTTGTGGCTCTGTTGGCAAAGTCTAACTATTTTTCTTACCATTTGTGACTACACAAATCTGCATATCACTGGAATTATTGCTGGAGACATGTGTCTCTTTGAATGTGAATGAACTCAGCAAAATGCATTCTACAGAGTGCCTTCTGCCACCGGTGTGGTGGAGGTCTTCGGGCTAATTATTTAAAGCTGACTTCAGCCTGTAAGACTCTTACCCACACTAAGAAGCCCTTCTTGCAATCCTATTTGACCCTTTCAAGCCCATTGCACAGATGTGATGAGTGTTGTCTTAGCATCACAAAACGTAACCTACTGCTTTAAGTTCCTTTCCTTACGCTCAACAATGTAATTTTTGCTACCCTGACTAGAAGGACATCTATGGGTCCTTGTATTGTTTTTTTTTCTAAAAAGGAGGATTCTGCTTCCTAGCAGTTGTGCAATCTTTGTCAATTCCCTGCAATAGACCCTGAGTAGATGTTCATCCCACCTGTTTCCTCTTCTTCCTGGAATCACAAGGTACCGGGCTTCCTTGAAATTAGGTGTGGCCATGTTGCTTAGTGAAATGTGAGTAAAAATGGTGTATGTCACTGCTGGACACAGCAGTTAGGAACAACTACTATTTCTACACTTTCTCTCTGACCTCAGCTCCCAGCCAGGTGCAGAGACTCCATGGGCAGACTCTGGGACCCTAAGGATGGCATATCCACTAGATGAAAACAGCCTGTGTCTCAAATGACTCTGTGATCCTCTCTGGGGCTCTCACTGGGTTGAGTGAGAAACAACCCTTAATTACATTACGTGACGCAGATGTTTGGCGATGTTAACAGCGATATTGGCGATATTAGCCTACTCTGTTGAATAAACTCCCCAACATTTTATTTCCTCATCCGTAAAATTTTCAAAATAATAGAACCTACCTTGTAGGGTTAATGTTAGGATTAAATGAGATAACAAATGTAAAGCTCTTGGCACAGAGTAAAGCCATATAAATGGTGGCTACTTTGTAATTACCATCATCATCATCATCATCATCGTGATCTCTCACA
This sequence comes from Colobus angolensis palliatus, assembly GCF_000951035.1. Classification (NCBI taxonomy): domain Eukaryota; kingdom Metazoa; phylum Chordata; class Mammalia; order Primates; family Cercopithecidae; genus Colobus; species Colobus angolensis. Next base: position 3,305,721 of record NW_012123154.1, on the reverse strand, counting down.
TTTTGGAGGAAACATTTTCTATGATCCTAAAAATAGCCTAGGGCTCAGAAAATAATTTTTTGGCAGTGCTAAATGTACAGCATACTTCCGAGACCCAATATCTGACCCGTGTAGTAGTGTAACAGCAAACCTAATGTGATATTGATAAATCTTTTCTGGCGCAGAACAGTTTTCATTGGGTAAGGTTAGATTTTAATGCCTATCATTTACTGAATAATTAAAATCATTATTTCCAATTGCTTTTGGGTATGCATATTTGTAAAACCCTCTTAGAGATACCATCTGATAATAATTTGTTTGCTATAAATCACATGTGTAGCAAGAAATTTTACACACCACGCATGTTCTATCAATGCTTGTTGATTGACTAAGGGGTATTTCTTTTTTCAGTCTCAAGTTTCCTAATGATTTCCTAAAATTTATACTCACCAGCTCCTTTTATCAATGAGATATTATTTGTCACTTCAATTAATATCAACAGAACACATCTATTTTTCCAATTGCAGTTTCTCAACACATCATGAGATAGTAAGTATGAATACACAGCAGCATAGATTATAGCACTAATAATTAGATTTAGATAATTTACTCATACTAGCCAGCTTCAAAAAGAAATTTGTGTTGATCATCAAATGTAGCTTTATAAGTTATACAAGTAGTTCTTCCTCAGGTAAAATACCATTTAAGCAAATGTTGAAAGGAAAATAGAAATAAAAACCCAAGCTCCAAATAGAAACAAACAGTCTTCTAACACACTCTCCAAAAATCCCTAAGACCTTCTCAAAAACATAATATTACTTTGCATGCATTGTATCTTCTCTTTATCTCTATACCTAACATATTTGAGTGCACACTGGGGCATCACGGCTTGTGTTGAAACCACAACAAATGTCAAGAATTACAGGCTTGCTTTACATTTAGCTAACTACTTAAATCTACAGCTTAATTCGCAATCATGTTTTATTTTGCCATGTCTTTTTCCAGAAGTAAATTAAGGTGGTTTATAAACACATGTACAAAAAATTACTTAAATAATCTTGCTAAGGAAGTTAAGACTATAAACCAATTTAAAATCTTGACTGTTTGCTTCAAGCAATTCCTGAAAACCAATTTACCTGAATAAGCAATTGGCTCATCTGGGCAAATAACTTTTCTACCATTACCCAATTTGCTCACTTGAGCCAAGAGCTTCCTTTTTATGCAACAGTTCAATTATGAAGACTCATTTTAAGACCTTGCTGTATCCACCAAGATTAAATTATTGTGTCATGTATTTTGCCAAATTTCAATCTGTTCCCAACCTTGAAATATCTACCTTAATCTATTTGAATCAACTTACCAAGAGTTTATACATTTATCACCTGATCCTTCACCCCCCTCCTAAGCAACTACAATTGTCCATTATTGCAGTAAGTTTAATAAAGTATTGCTTGATCAATAGTTTATGCCAGTGGTCTTTTGGGGAACCAGAAGATGATAATCTGGTAAGACATAAAATGCATAATATCCCATTTTTCTCTTAAAGTCAAAAGGAAATTTCTCTAAATGTTACAAAGTTAATATGGTGCTATAAAATCAGCCTTTAAAATTATATATAATATAATGGGATTAAGCAAGTATTCAGAGAAAATTAGCCAAAGAGAAAATGGGGGGGCTAAATCTAAATATAGTCTTTGAGGGAGGTTGAAAAAAGCAACAAATAATGTGAAGTCCTAACACGTTCTAAAGATTAGCCACAAATTTTTCTCTGAGCTTCCTAGCAACCAGTGCAAAAAGAGAACCATGACCAGTTACTTAAGTCACAGGGTTCATGACTGTAACATTGTGAACAATGCCCAAATCAATATCCTAACCCTAAACAAATGTAATAAATTTCACAGGGCTATTTACTTTAACCTCCACAAATTTTTTTTTTAATTAAGTCTCAATGGCACAAATGTCAAAATATAAGATCATAATATCTCTTAACAAGTCTGTAGAAACTTGGGCATGGCCACAATGTCATGCTATTATTTGGAGATAAGTAGAGCTGGATTAATAAAACACTTCTTAGAAGATTGGTTTGGAGTATGTTTTTAAAGGCTAGAAATGATCCAGGACTGTAGATGTTTCTGGACAAAGCATGATGGGAAATATATGAGAATGAGTGATCCAAGAGGTGAGAAGAACAAGAAAATTCCTTTGACAAGAAGAGAGTGGGACTTGACAGGAGAGTCTGGTTAAAGAAGGCAGGAAGGGAAAGAAGGAGGTGGGTTCCTGTTGGATGGGAGGGGTGGAGGAAATGTAATGACAGAGGATCTCTAAGCGCTCTCAACAATACTTGGAATTCGATTCACTGAATATTAAGAATAGAGAAATAAATTGACAAAGAATACAACACGAGAGCACGCTAGTTAGTGCTAGTGGTTAGTGAACCACTCTAACTGAAACCCACACACAATTGAATGAGTAAAATCGGGAAAGAAGAGACTCATATGTGAGAGAGATTCTGTGGTCCAGCTGAATTCAGCTCTGTCACTGGGGACCTCATTTCCTTCTAGTTTGTGAATTTATCAGGGGGAGAGTGGGAGAAAGGGCAGAGGGGTTGGTAAGATGGCCTGAATTTTATATCTTGTTTATCTGTATTCACAGTGTGCAACACAAGAATGGCATGCAACCTACATTCAGATTTCAGTTTGTTGCTGGGAAAAAGTACAAAATTAAATTCATTTAATTAAAATATTTATGGTGGCATATTTTGTAAATGAGTGGATGGTAAGGTAAAGAAAGGGAGGCATGAAATATTATCCCAAATATTGTACTAGAGAACAGAGAGAGAATAGTGGTTTGAACCGGAAAAGCAAGTTTGGTATTGAGTGTCTATATCTACAGGGGTGTTTGTCATGTTTCAAGTGGCAATGATTCAATCAAGTATTTGCATTCTTATGGCAAAAATAGATGTGTACTTCAGCAAAGAGAAATAGACAAGAATTATAGATAAAAATCATGACATCATCTGTATACAGTTGCTAATTAAATTTCAGAGAATTTGTGATCTTTTTAAAGAAGAGAACAGAAATGGAGAATAGTAATAAAATTTAGTCTAATGGAAGGAATGCTTGATTGGGAGTCAAAAAACGAGGCATTGGATCTCAGCCCCAACACAAGTTCCCTCTCAGATTTCTGTTAAGTCTCTTCTCTTCTTGGTCCAGGTTTCCTCAACTGTAAAATGGGGATGAGGAAGATGAACTCAGTGGTTTTCAAACTGTGCGGACACCAGGGGTTTCTGGAAGGAAGGTAAGGCCAACAGGCCAGGTCTCAGGCCCAAGACCCAAACCTGTTGTTAGCAAAATAGATCTACTCTAATTTTTTTGTTTGTTTGTGTTTGTTTGTGTTTTTTGAGAGGGGGTCTCACTCTGTCTGCTGCCCAGGCTGGAGTGCAGTGGTGCAACCTCAGCTCACTGAAACCTCTGCTTCCCAGGTTCAAGCAATCCTCTCACCTCAGCCTACAGGCATGCACCACCATGCCTGGCTAATTTTTTGTATTTTTGTAGAGACAGGGTTTCGCCATGTTGCCCAGGCTGGTCTCGAACCCCTGGGCTCAGGCAATCCTCCCGCCTCAGCCTCCCAAAGTGCCTGGATTATAGGTGTAAGCCATGCACCTGGCTTAACTCTAACTTTTGCTATAACAAGAGGCTCTCATGCATGAATTCTTTAGAAGAAAGAGACCCACAACTTTCAAAATTCTGAAAAACCACTAGACTGGATTATTTCAATTGCCCTCACATCTCTAATAAATCCCATTAAAGTTAGTAACATACTTGAGCAAGAAGTGTAAGCAGGTACTATCACTTCCATCTTACAGACTAGAAGCAAACACAGGGGAATGAAGCAAACTCTCATTGATGGTAATGCCAAGACTAGCATCTAATTCAGCTGACTATCAAACCAGGGTTCATATTTCCAAAAATTTTAAAGCTTTCTTTTAAGGTGTCTCACACCTGTAATCCCAGCACTTTGGGAGGCTGAGACAGGTGGATCACCTGAGATCAGCATTTCCAGACCAGCCTGACCAACATGGAGAAACCCTGTCTCTACTAACAATACAAACTTAGCTGGGCGTGGTGGCACATGCCCGTACTCCCAGGTACTTGGGAGGCTGAGGCAGGAGAATCGCTTGAACCCAGAAGGCAGAGGTTGCAGTGAGCTGAGATCACTCCATTGCACTCCAGCCTGAGCAACAAGAGAGAAACTCCATCTCAAAATAATAATAATAATAATAATAATAATTCTATGCCGTGATTTGCTTATGTCACAAGCAATATGCAAAGAGGCACATGATGAAGTCATTTTACACAAAAACATGCATCCACATTTGCAGCAATATGCTTAGAGTCAATGAACATCTATAATTAAGACCACTCCAAAAGCACTCTATTTTTGCTTCCTAAATACAGGTTTCCCCCCCAGTTTTTGGCCTTCTCTGAACTGCTCCACCTCCTTTTCGATTTGGGTTCCTGTTACTATATGACTCTGCATCCTATAACTACAGTTTGATGAATCACAAAAAAAAAGCTACTTGACACAGAAAATTCACCGTCCACAGTTTTGTCAGGGTAAATTATGTAAAATGTAGCTGTTGTACAGAATTAACATTTGATGAGTATGTTGGTCTTTTATTTTTTAGGAATCAATTTAATTTAAGTGGAATTATCACCACTGAGCCAAAATGAACCACAATTTATAAAATAATATGATAAAAATATTAAGAACAGTTGTGATCTTTAAGGTGTATTACAATTGTGTCCGAATTTGTTTCAGTAACTCTAGTTAGTGAGACTGGCTACTATAGGTCTATAGGTGGTTGTTACAAAAATGGGTTCTGAAGCCAGACTGCCTGTGTATTAGTCCGTTCTCATACTGCTATGAAGAAATACCCATGACTGGGTAATTTATAAATAAATTAGGTTTAATTGACTCACAGTTCTGCGTGGCTGGGGAGGCCTCAGGAAATTTACAATCATGGCGGAAGGCACCTCTTCACAGGGCAGCAAGAGGGAGAATGAGTGCCAAACAAACGGGGAAGCCCCTTATAAAACCATCAGATCTCGTGAGAACTCAATCACTATCAGGAGAACAGCATGGGGGAAACCACCTCCATGATTCAATTATCTCCACCTGGTCCCACCCTTGACACATGGGGAATATTACAATGCAAGGTGAGATCTGAATGGGAGCACAGAGCCAAACCATATCAGCCTGTAATCCCAACTCTGTCATTTACTAGCTGTGTGACATTAACCTAGTTACTTAACCTCTCTGTGGCTCTGTCTCCTCTTCTTTAATATGAGAATATTAAGGATTCAATGAATTAATTTATATTGTGCCTACGTCATAAATGCTGAGTGTTAATTTAAAAATAAATAAATAAATTGGCAAAAAAAACAATTCCAGCTTGTCTAAGCCAGTGTTACTTGAGATCTCTCGTACATACAGAAAAACTTACCCTAATTAGAATAGGCTGCTTACACAAACATGAACTTGTTAAAAAGGAAATATAACATTTCTCATACATAGACGGGACATCAATTTTCAATGGAAAAGTAAAAAGGTAATGAATTACAAATTCAATCAAACAGCATCAGCTTTAAATAAAAAAAAGTTAGCAACATTTTCTTCTTTCCTTTTCTCCCTTCCTCCCTTTCTGAAGAATTCAATCTGAAAAGCATTAGCTCTAAAAGAGTAAAGTAGGAATCTGGGTGGTCCAGTTGGGAGGTACTGGGAACCCTTCCCATGGGGAAAAAAAGAGAACTGGCACAAGAGCCTAAGGGGGGCTGTGGTGCTGGGAGATTTGTTAGGAGGTGGGAGTGGTGGTGAGTGACAAGATTTGATACATAGTAGGAGGACTGGTCAAATATGTAAACATACAGAAGATAATGAGAGCCAGGAAGAAAACTAGAATGAACTCTGTATGATTGGATTTGAATTTTAAGTGTTGATGTGAACTCAGGATTTTCAATATAGATGGCCACTTATAGATATAAGTGTAGTGAATGTGTGTTTGTACATATCTGCATATATTCCCTAGCTTCTCACTGAGAGAATCTGCAAGATGAGCCTGGAGCATCTTGCTGTGTCAAATCATAAGAAAGTACTTAAAGAATGATGGGCACACATCAAAAGGACACAAAAGGGGTTCCCACTGAACAAATCTGGGATCATGTAAGTATCAAAATAAATGATAGTAATAGGTTGTAGCCCATTAAATGAAAAAATTCATGAGCCTGTACTGATATAAACAAGTAAATAGGGAGCTGAGAAAGCTTTTCCTTACAATAGAATGCCATCTGATGAATGTGCAAGGAATTATGGAATCTGAAAATCACAATTTGGTAATCATTATAGTAATAACTCAGCCAAAAAACACCAATGCATGCTAAAACTAGTGGATGAAAGTTTGATGAGGAATGGAATATTTAGATAGTCTCAGAGTACCTCCCCCCAAAATTACTGACTGATTAGCAAGGGGGTAAAGAGTAACTTTACAATGGACCTGACAGTATTTTAACCAAGAAATCAAGATTAACATGACCGGAAATGAGACAAATATGATTGTGTACCATCTGACAGAAAACAGCAAGAACCCAACATCAATTCTGAGATATTCCTTCCAAAAAAAAAAAAAAAACACAAACAAACAACATGTAACCTCAATCTAAACATGAGGAATTATCTGACAAACACTAATTAATAGACATTGTACAAAACAGCTGGCCTATAATCTTCCTAAGTGTCAAGATCAGGAAACTTAAGGAAAGAAATAAGGAATTATTCCAGATTTTAACCATCTAAAAAGACATGACGACATTGTCCTAAGTTGAGTCCTTTTTCTAGAAAGGATGACAGCTGTGAATGGGGTTTGTGGGTTCCATGGCTATAACATTCCATCTATGGTGACGGAGGCTAGGGAGGAGAATACCCTGGATTGTACTGGATTGCAGGAAATACTCATGACATCCATGGGTAAAGGAGCATCATGTTAGCCACTTGTTCTCAAATGATTCAAGAAAAACAACTCTTACAACTTTTGTGTAAGCCTGAAATTATTTCAGCTGAAAAAAAAAAAGCACAACCAAAACCAGGTGCAGTGGCTCATAATCCCAGCACTATGGGAGGCTGAGATGGGAGGATCACCTGAGGCCAGTAGTTCAAGACCAGCCTGGTCAGCATAGTAAGATCCCACCTATTTAAAAAAATCAAATATTTATTGTATCTATTTTTCAAACTATATCTTCACGAGCCTGTTGTGACAATTAAATGGGTTAATACCCAAAAAGCACTTAGCACAATGTCTCGTATAGGAGTAGACCTTAAAAATAGTACCATATATTAAACTATTCAATCACAGACACACATGTTCTCTATCCCCCTGGCAAATGAGTATGATCAGGAAAGTCAAATGAAAGGATTCAGTCAGATGGTTGGAATTGTTACTACCACAAAGCAAATGTCAGGATCACATGACCTTGAGGCACCATTTGTACTTAATTATGTATGGTCCTATAGTGCTAATTAACATATTTCCTCAGCCCTTTCATAAGCAGCCTCCTGATTAAAAATCATTTATTAGGCACCATACAATGTATACCACACCACCAAAGCATTATCAAGTCTTGATTAAACATTGTGTTTTCCGGTTTCTCTCGTACCCTTATCTACCATCAGGCTGACATGACGAAGCTGATACGAAGTGTCTTACCCAAGGGCACTGAGCAGTTGATGGCAGAGACAAGAGCAAATACCTTGACACCCATTGACCTTGTTTCTCCTACTGGTTCCAAATGACCAGCTCAACTTACCAAATTTGAGGATAAAACTCTAACTTGGCCAGATTTTTATAATAATAGGAACCCTAGCTCGATTTGTCCCTTTTCAACTTCAACCTTGCACTTAGTTCCAGATCCAAAAATATCCCTGGTGCTTAATACAGGATTTTGAAAATAATCATACAGGACTCATCCTGTGCAGACAGCTAAGTACCTTTATTTTCAAACTGTCATTGTAAAAAAAAAAGAAAAAAAAAGGAAAAGAAAGAAAAATACAAACCGCTCAGACCTCGTATCTCATTCTCCTCACACCGCCTCATTCCTGGCGCACACAGTTCACTTTGACATCGAGGGGCGCTCTGCCAGGAAAGAGCCACATGGACTGCCGAAGGGAATCACAACCTGACCCTCTCATCTCCTGCTCCTCCCCTTTTCCTGGGCTTCACTGCCAGCTTCACAAACGGTTAATTGCCTTTTCATGCAAAGAGTTTGACAGCCACTCTCCCACAAACCACACTAAAATCTTACCCCCTGTATCGTTTGTGAAAAAAAAAAAAAAAACTGTTTCCATTTTTAGGAGAACATAAGACCTGGCCCATTTTATTTAGAAATTAATAATAATCCTGAGAGCTCTCTTTTCTCTGTTCTGGAAGAGCAGTGAAGCAGCTCTGAAATGAAGCATTTACTACTGTGCGTGCCAGGACAAAAACAGATGGACCAAAGAAGTTTAGATGGATGAATCTGAAAAACTGGATGACCTTTATTATACCCCAAAAGTTATAAAAAAATTAGAAGAGCAAAACTTACATTTGCCAGCAAGATTCTCTCCAATTTATAAATTTCATATTGTGGATCCAAACACAGGAGTTAAGGCCCACACCATTGTCTGGATAGCCAGACATCATCATCTCCCAACTGCCAGCAAAGCAGCCCACCTCAGTCTCCTTACCTGAAAAGTCTAGAAAACTGTTCTCTTCATCAATTACTACCTCCTCCCTCCAATAAAAAGAAGGAAGGTTAAGGGACTCAACTCACAGTCACACGACATCCTGAGATTCCTGAGGTTGAGCTATGGCAAAAGATGGGTACATTTCATTAGAACACCATTCAAATGAGACCAAAAGCTGGCTTAACTCTGAGGTGGTCCAGACTTCATGCTGCTGTCTGCTCCCAATTGAAGCTACTCACCTCACACATTTACCCACTATCAATATGATGTAAGAAATTGCAGATTTATAGAGTGTAATTGGGTCAGTACAAATCCAGCATCAATTACAAAATCCATTACAGTACCTGCTGTATCAAGGATGAGTCAGTAGCATGTAATTGTGTATATGTTTTGCACATAAATAAGCTAGAGAAAATGTTTGCTTCACAATCTGAATAATTCCTAAACCATGTATAAAATGTACTATTGGGAATTTATGATAGAAACAGCCAAGGCTCACCCAGACCCAGCCCTGCTCTGCTTTTGCAGTATGGGATAATTACACTCCTCTGCTACCCCTGTACTTGTATAGAGCCTTGTGAGTAGTTGTAGCCAATGAGTTATAAGAATGTGTCATTTTGGAGCACATAATTGCTGGAGTGAGACTCTCCATCTCTGCTCTTCCTCAGCCACAGTAAACCTTGTAGCACCATGCTGATGGGTGGCCTCATAAGTAGAGTGAAACTTGGAGGAGAGCCCCCCTCAACCCCCACTCAATGTACAATCGACATTTTTTTCTCAGTAGGACGCAGTGGCTCACGCCTGTAATCCCAGCACTTTGGGAAGCCGAGGTAGGCAGATCACCTGAGGTCAGCAGTTTGAGACCAGCCTGGCCAACGTGGTGAAACTCCATCTCCGCAGAAAATACAAAAATTAGCCAGGCATGGTGGTGCACGCCTGTAGTCCCAGCTACTGGGAGAGGCTGATGCAGGAGAATCGCTTGAACCAAGGAGGCGGAGGTTACAATGAGCCAAGATCACACCACCGCACTCCAGCCTAGGCAATAGAGCAAGACTTCATCTCAAAAAAAATTCTGTTTTAAGCCTATATTAGACCGTTTTCCTATATTATATGTTCCTGAATATCCAACTCAAATCTTATTCCCCAGTCTGATATGACTTAGCAGAAATAATGCCAGGCATGACAGACACCCCAAAGAAGTAAGAGGTGTACATCAGGCTTTCTAGGAGAACCTAGTGGCAACACCAAAGCCAGAGAGGAGGGTCATCCACATGTGCACATGTAGGAAGCCTCTGAAGGCCTGAGGCACAGCAGAGGTAAGGAGTATATCTACCCAGCCAGACGTCAAAAAGAGGAAACAATTCAAAGTCCAGAAAGAGAAGTGGAGTCTAAAATCATGCACCATCAATGTGGTTAGACACTAGCCTAACTCTATGAAATTTCACCATTTTTTCCTGCTGTTTCAGATGGCTCATTGGCACCAAAGCATACTCAGGGACTCACTCTCTCACCCTGTGCTACCCTAAAAAGCACCATCTGAACTGTGACAACAAAAAGAAGCTCCCAAATGTTTTTAATTAAAATCTCTCAGAATCCTGTGAGTTCTACAGATTTATTTTTATTAATTTAATTCAATTTATGTTGTTAAATATCATCCAGACAAGAATCCTTAATTATCTCTTAAGTCTTTATCTCCTTTTCAAAACAATTGACTCAAACACCAATCACCAGCCATACACCATTTAATTCATTCTTGCTCCCGTTCCAGGTGCCCTGTGCGTAAGCTATCGAGTCATACACTCACGATCGATTTAAATCTTAACGGAATCTTACAGACTAACACTCCTCCACCCCAAAAAGGCTGGACAAGAAATAAAAGCCAAATTTTTTAAAAGAAACTTTTCAATCTATCGCTGTGGTACTTTTGTTTCAGACACTTCCGTATCACGAATAAAATAATGAAGCATCAGAGAGGCCACTATACATTAGTATAAACGTATCAGAAAAATATCCTACTAATAATTAAACCAGAATGCAAGCTGCTGGTATCCCTTAGGTTTTTTTATTAATAGCAAGATGTTATCATTTGCTCACATTCTTCTGCTTATTAGAAAATTTGGACTGCAATTTTGGATGCTGAGTCAAAATAACTAATTAAATGATAAATGTCACTTTTTCTCCCAACTTACACAACCAGGATTTTGAATAACATATTTTTCTATTATGCCAAACTAAGAGAGAAAATATTACTCTTTTGGTCTTCAGAGGAGCAAAGGGGACTCATAAAAAGTGATTAATTTGTAAATCAATGGTACTTTTGTAACCAAGATTTTTCAGTTTTGCTTCTTTACAAGGTACATTTTTTTTTTTTCTTAGACACGGTTTCATTCTGTCACCCAGGCTGGAATGCAGTGGTAAGGAGCATGATCTCAGCTCACTGCAACCTCTGCCTCCGGGATTCAAGCGATTCTCCTGCCTCAGCCTCCAGAGTAGCTGGGATTATAGGCATATGCCACCACATCCAGCTAATTTTTGCATTTCCTTTTTTTTTGAGATGGAGTCTTGCACTGTCGCCCAGGCTGGAGTGCAGTGGTGTTATCTCGGCTCACTGCAACCTTTGCCTCCTGGGTTCAAGCAATTCTCCTGCCTTAGCCTCCCTAGTAGCTGGGATTACAGGCACATGCCACCACGCCCAGCTAATTCTTTGTATTTTTAGTAGAGATGGGATTTCACTGTGTTAGCCAAGATGGTCTCCATCTCCTGACCTCGTGATCTGCCCACCTTGGCCTCCCAAAGTTTTGGGATTACAGGCGTAAGCCACCGCGCCCGGCCCATAATTTTTGTATTTTCAGTAAAGATGGGGTTTCACATTTTTGGCAAGGCTGGGCTCCAATTCCCAACCTCAAGCAATTCGCCTGCCTCGGCCTCGCAAAGTGCTGAGGTTACAGACGTGAGCCACCATGCCTGGCCACAAAATACATTTTAAAGGTATTCATAATCCTCAAAGCGCACCACAAGCTAATTCACTACTTTGATAAAATCCCGAATGGCTTTCAAATTATCAGTTTCCCCATTTATATGGCAAAAGTATGGGAATCAAGCTTGTTTTACTCAAATAAGACAACAGTAAAACCTAACCTGGATTCCAAATAATTTTGTTCATTTGTAAAAGTTGTATTGTGGTCACAGAGTTCAACATTCTAGTCCTCTCCTTCCCTCTCCCCATTTCCTACCAAAAAAAAAGTGAAAAATATACCAGTAAATTCAGCCACCAAGAGAAACTGGCAAGTTTTAACAAGTCAAAATATAAAGTAAATAATACTTCTCTTTCTCACCTTTATGTCATTGATATAATCTTATATCATTCTCCAAATTCTCTGCCCCCTTAAAAGAACAGATACTGTTCCAAGCATGAACAAACTACATCAACTCACTGTTAACTGGCATTTTCAGGTAATGGAATATTAACCATAATAGTGAGTATTTGTTGAGATCTGACTCTGAGCCGGCACTGTTCTAACCGGTGGATTAGTTCATCGTTTCATCAGGATGCCCCTATAAAGTAGGGATTGTGCTTCTTGCTTCTGTTCTACAAACGGGGAAACTGCATGAAGACATCATTTATCTTGTCCTGTGGCAGCCTAGGATTCCGACCTGGGACATCAGGTCCTGGAGTTTGCTTTACTCCATACTCCCGCTCTTGTTAATCCAATGCTCTACCCAACAGAGTTGTTCCATGCATTTCTCCAATAATTTTCGAAGTCACAATATGATAGTTACAGAGCAATAGAACTCTACCTAATTTTGCTTTTCTTCAGTGATTTAGAAAACCTATCAGTACTTTGAAGAATTTCAGGATCAGTCAGGATAAAATGGAAATAATAACAAAACCTACCTCGAGATACTTTTCAGAGAATTAAGAAAACTTAGATTAAATGCTTGGTCAGAGCCTGGCCAATAGCATGAGCTCAATAAGTCATAGTTATTTATTATTATCTTAATTAGATATTTGCAAGAATACTCTGAAACCATGTAAAATACAATTTGAAGAATGAATACTTAGTTCTTCTTTCTAATAATGCTGCACAATGCATTTAGATCTTCCTTAAGAGTCTTAAAATTTTGTTGTAAATTGGAATTTTTGTGAAAGAAGGTATATCTTCCCATTGAAGGACATTTTCATTCAGATATACTTCTTTTTTTTTTTTTTAATTGGCAACATATGACAAAGTTTAATACCCTTAATATGTAAAGTCTTTAAAAAATCAGTAAGAAAAAATGAACAACACAATGGGAAAATGGTCAAAACATATGAGTAGCCATTTCAGAAAAGAAGAAATGACTAATATACAAATGAGAAACTTAAACATTAAAGAAGTACAAGATAAAGTTATGTTCAATAGACTTTACCTATCGAATTGGCCAATATTTTTTAAATGATAAGCTTCAGGCTATCAACCCTACATAAAAAGGGCACACTCATACACACTTGAGTGTTTACATTGGAGCAGTAGTTCTGGAAGACAATTTAGCTGTGTGTATAACACACATTAGAAAGTATTCATACCTTTTCACTCAGGGTAGAAGTGTATCCCAAGAAATAGATTATAAATAGATTGTAGATACTTACAAAGATTTTGTTGTTGTTGTTATTGTTGTTTGAGACGGAGTCTCGCTCTGTCGTCAGGCTGGAGTGCAGTGGCACGATCTCAGTTCACTGCAACCTCCACTCCCAGGTTCAAGTGATTCTCCTGCCTCAGCTTCCTGAGCAGGTGGGGCTACAGGCACGTACCACCATGCCTAACTAATTTTTGTATTTTTAATAGAGACAGGATTTCACCATGTTGGCCATGATGGTCTCGATCTCTTGACATCGTGATCCACCCGCCTCGGCCTCCCAAAGTAAGGTTTATGCATAAGGTTAGTGTTTGTCACATTATACAAATAAAATTGGAAGCAATCTTAATGCTGCATTAACTGGTTATTGCTTAAATAAATTACAGTTTCTTGCGCTGTCAATGTCAACCCCCTATCCCAATTCAGAGTTGACTGGGAAGAGGCAGGAAGCCAGACTTGTATTAGGCATGTGTGTCTGAACTTGGCCCCTTAATGATCTAACCTACTGATTCTCAGCCCTGGCTGCACATTAGGATCACCTGGGGAGCTTTAAAAAAATGCTGATATCTGAGGCTCCCTCCTCCTCCCAAGATTCTGATTCAATTGGTCCTGGGTGAGGCCTAGGCATTGGTATTATTTTTAAAGCTCCCTGGGTGATTCTAATGTGCAGCCAGGGTCAAGAACCATTGCTAACCAGCACTCCCTTTAAGTTGATTAATTATATAGGCTATTGACCAAAGCTGGAACTAACAGCCCTCAAGAAACCCCAGGGAAGCCATGCCATTGCTTGAGTCCAACTGATCACAAATGGGCAGCGGCCAACCTCATGCCCCAAGAGACTGGCCTCCCTGGCCATGCTACAGCCCAGTCAGCCAAGCATCTATTAGATTTAACACCAAAGAGGTCATGGGTGACCTTGACAAGCACACTTACTGGCGAGGGATTCTTGACTGTTCTGTGACAAACTGCCACAACAAAGCTACACACCAGTTCATGTTTCCATTTTTAGCCTCTTTATTACCTCCATCTGTTGATGGAGATGCAGCAGCAAACACACGGAGTGTGAACTGCAGCCTTATCTGGTATTGTATAAATAAGGACAGCCAAACTCCTACAATGTCTCCCACTTGCAGGGGGTGCTAATGCTTCCTAAGTGGGTCCCTCCTTCTGTCCATGCATTCCTTCAGTCTCTGTTCCCCTCTCCTCCACCTCAATAACACGTTTGCAGTTTACACTCCATTTCACACAGACAACTTTCTAGCACTTCCTTGCTCACACAGTGATCGCTTGAGGCTTAGCTGCAGACCATGAAAAGGCTTCTTTATTTTCATCAGCAATTGCCTCTTCCCTAATCCCCCCCACGGCTCTGTCTCTGACTCCCAACCTCCTCAACCTGTCTAATGACATTGTGAGCTGCAAGGACTATAGTTCATTTCAGATAATGTATTAACATATTAAAGGAAGTATGTGTTAATGTCTGGAGTCCCTCTTTCTGAGTATAAGATGAAAGACTTTTAAAAAAAGAAGAAAATACGTGGCTACTGTTTATTGGGAGTCTTTAATTTTCTGTACTCTTTCCACCACACTCAGATTCCCAAGAGAGAGAAAACGGGGACTAGGGAATATTCCAATGTTTCCCAAACTTGAGTCATTCACATTGCACCTTCAGTATTTCTCCCCCACTAGTGTACAAATAGTATGATTATTTATGTAACTTTTTAATGTTATCTGACTCTAAAATATATGTATATCATTTTTCAAAAGTGAACCTTATCATTACTCAAAATAAAACAGCAGTCTCATTTTCCAAAATTGAAGGTAACCTTTAAAACATATTAGATATATTTCCTTTGGCTATATGTTCCATAGTGGGATTGCTGTGTCATATGGTAATTCTATTTTTTATTTATTTATTTATTTTTGAAACAGGGTCTCACTCTGCCACCAGGCTGGAGTGCCATGGTGCAACCTCAGCTCACTGCAACCTTCACCTCCCCAGTTCAAGCAATTCTTGTGCCTCAGTCACCCGAGTAGTTGGGATTACAGACATGAGCCACCACGCCTGGGTAATTTTTGTATTTTTAGTAGAGATGGGATTTCACCATGTTGGCCAGGCTGGTCTCAAACTTCTGGCCTCATGTGATCCACTCACCTCAGCCTCCCAAAGTGCTGGGATTGCAGGCATGAGCCATCACACCCAGCTATTTTTCAATTTTGTAAGAAACTTCCATACTCTTTTCTATAATGGCTGTATCAATTTACACTCTCACCCAGGGTATATAAGAACTCCTGTTTCTCCACATCCATGCCAGCATTTTTATTGTCTTTTTGATGATAGTCATTCTAACATGTGTGAGATGATATCTCATTGTGGTTTTGATTTGCATTCCCCTAATGATTAGTGATGTTAAGCATTTTTTTTTTTCGAATACCTGTTGACCATTTGTATGCATTCTTTTGGGAAATGTCTATTCAGATCTTTTGTCCATTTTTAATCAGATTTTCTTTTGCTATTGAGTCATTTGAATCTCTTGTATATTCTGGATATTAATCCCTTGTCAGATCCATAGTTTGCAAATATTTTCTACCATTGTCTAAGTTGCCTCTTCACTCTGTTGATTATTTCCTTTGCTGTGAAGAAGCTTTTCGGTTGGTGTAATCTCTTTTGTCTATTTTTGCTTTTGTTACTGTGTTTTTGAGGTATTACTAAAAAAATCTTTGCCAGACCAGCCATGAGGCATTTCTCTTATGTTTTCTTTCAGGAGTTTTATTGTTTCAGGACTTACATTGAAGTCTTTAATTCATTTTGAGTTGATTTTTGTATATATTGAGAGATAGTGGTCTAGTCTCATTCTTCTGAATATGAACACACAGTTTTCCCAGAACCATTTATTAAGGAGACTGCCTTTTCTCCAATTTGTGTTCTTGGTATCTTTCTCAAAAGTCAGTTGGCTGTCAGTTGGTGGATTTATTTCTGTGTTCTCTATTCTGCTTCATTGATTGATGTGTCTATCTTTATGTCAGTACCATGCTATTTTGACTATCATAGTTTTGAAACATAATTTGAAGTCAGGTAGTGTGAGGCTATCAGCTTTGTTCTTTTTGCTTGAGAATGCTTTGGTTATTTGAGACCTTTTGTTGTTCCATATGAATTTTAAGATTTTTTTCTATTTTTGTGAAGAATGTCATTGGTATTTTGATAGGGATTGCACTAAATCTGTAGATCACTACAGTAGTATAGATATTCTTACAATATTAATTCTCCCAATAACTAAGAGCATGGTACTATTCACAATAGTCAAGATACGTAATCAATCTCAGTGTCCATCAGTGAATTCATGGATAAAGAAAATGTGGCATATATGCATAATGGAATACTACTCATCCATAGAAGGAATGAAATCCTGTCATTTGCAGCAACTTGAATAAAACTGGAGGACATTATGTCAGGTGAAATAATCCAAGCACAGAAAGACAAATACAGCATGATCTCACTCAAAGGTAGAATCTACAGAAACTGATTGCATAGATGTAGGGAGTAGAATAGTGGTCACCAGGGAAGGGAAGAGGAGCAGTGGGATAAAGACGGATTTCTCAATGCATACAAAGTTACGTTACATAGAAAAAAATAAATTCTAATGTTCTATTCCACAGTAGGATGAGCATGACTAACAATATTGTATTGTATATTTCAAAATAGCCAGGAGAGATGACTTGAGTGTTCTCACGACAAAGAAATGATAAATGTATTAGGTGATGGACTTGCTAAACACCCTGATTCAATTATTACACAAGGTGCACATGTATCAAAACATCACATTGTATCTCATAAATATGTACAAGTATTATGTGACAATTAAAAGGTAATCAAGAAATAAAATCTTTAAAAACACTTTCACGCATGTATCTCAGAACTTAAAGTATAATTTTAAAAAAACACACACACATTCAATACAGACAACACAATACTATAACATTCTTTAGATCCTGTTATCTACTAGAAACTGAATTTGATATTTGCTTTCTCTTTGTTTGGAAGAGGAATAAGCAAGAGAGGTGTTAAAGACATTTTAGCACCAGACTGATAGTTCTTGATGTAATCAGAAGGACTGAAAGAGATTTGTAAAAGAATAACTCTCTTTGTGAATTGATGGCTGTGTGACACCTAATATTATCTTGGTACTCATAAACATCCCACACTTGGAGAAACATTGCTCTAGCCCAATGTTTGCTTTTATTTCTAGTGAGAGCCTTTATATACCTCTTTTCCTATCTTAGCTAGACCCAAAAGTAAGCTTGAATATGATTTTGGATCCTTTTTCCTTTAAACCAGGCTAACCATCTATCGACCAATAAATCTCCCTAAGAGATTCCAACTCGGTAGGTCTGAATCACAGCTCGAAAGCTGTATTTCTAAAAAGTGCACCAGGTGATTCCAATGGGAAGACAGCTTTGGGAAACTTTTACCTAGGATCTATCCTTAACCAGCAAGGTACCACCAGTACCCCCAGTAGAAACTGGACTACCTCACCCTCCCCTCAACCGCTGTGCTCAAGTGCCCCCAAACTAAATTCCTCTAAAATGCCTCAGCTATGAAAGGTTCTCTCATCTCTTATCATCTTCCTGCAAAACTGAAAAATCTGTTCTTTATTAATAATCCTTAAAAGCATCCCACCCTAATCCTACACTTGGGGTGTGGAGAGGGGGAGAAGAAAAGAAAGAGACCAGAGAATGCCTGCCTTCTGTCCACCATGAGGGTAACACATGTTCGCCTCCCAGTCACTCACCATATTTTTTCAATTTCTACTGGGATTCCTCAGTCCTATCTCCATAACTTCAACCTCTGTGAATCCTTGGTCCTAAAGAAGGCTGGTGAGAGGAGAGGGTAGCCAGCCAACTGTGTTAAAATATCATTGAACTCAGTTTACAGAGCACCCTAGAATGTTTTCACCATCCAGTGAACTCATCCTAATGGGTTTTCTGGTTCAGAATCAAACATTTGTAGGGAGCATTGGCCAGGTTTCCTATAGTTAAGGCAGATAGCTGCTAACATATATGTTGATTTTGAGGTGATCTCTACCGGCCTACTCTCTAGAGGATGTCCAGTGTAGAGGTAAACCTTGGAGTTCCTGGAGACAGGTGGACTTGTGTTCAAAGCCTGTCTGTGCTACTTGCTACCCAAGCGACCTTGACTAAGTGATCTAACCTCTTACCATCTCGTTTTTCTTGTCTCTGTTGGAGGTGGCAATAACAAAAGGGACTGTATCTTAGAGTTGTCATGAGAGTAAAAAGAGTAAAGAGATTTGCATGGTGCCAATAGAAGTGAATGCTCAGAAAAGGTTAGCCTTTATTGTGATCAATGTCATTGTCATCATCATCAATCTATGAATGTCTAAGCCCACAACTGGATAATATCATAGTGGACATTTGTTCTTTTAAGCTGCTCAGCTTTGAGCACCTTTCGTATGTTTATGGAATTCCCTACACTAAGTCTTGGTGGCAGGCAAAACCTCAGGCTGAAAAGTGTCAGATTTCACTTTCCTGGACTCCCTTGCAGCTAGGGAAATCCAGACTCTGGCTGGGTCTCTTCCCATGGGGTGAGAAGTCCACAGGGCCAAGGAGATGTGTTCACTTATGGCCGCCTGCCCCCCAACTTATAGATCACATTCCAGGTATCCTGGATCCTGGACTATCTGGTCAAAAGGCTTCAATTCATTTCCAAGCCTGTACAATCTCCTCCCCAAATCCATTATTTTGAGGGTGGACTGCATGCACATCCTAAGGTCAGCCTCTTTTTTTGCTTGTCTCCACTTTTCTCTTTCTCCAGACATCTCAGCAAGTCTATGAGCTACCCAACAGCCTTTTATTCTCTCTTTTAAAATGTTTACTTATTTCCACCCCTTGAGTCCATGTGTCCAGTAGAAAAAACAATAGAACACACAAGGAAATAAAAGAAAGTTACAATTAAAGTTACCCAAAATCTTGCCACCCTGAAGAACTGACTTATCATTTCAGCATATAACCTTCCAGATTTTATATGTAACCATTAATATAGACATACAAAATTACAAAAATAATTCATAGAGTATATTCTGTTTGCAACCTAATTTTTTCACAAAACCCTATATTGTGGACATCTTTACATGCCAATGCAGTTTTCTTTTTTAATTTTTATTATGACTTTTTTTGAGACAGAGTCTCACTCTGTCACCTGGGCTGGAGTGCAGTGGTGTGATCCCCGTTCACTGCAACTTCTACCCCCAGGGTTCAAGCAATTCTCATGCCTCAGCCTCCCAAGTAGCTGGGATTACAGGCCCTGCCACCACACCCAGCTAATTTTTGTATTTTTAATGGTAACGGCGTTTTGCCATGTTGGCCAGGCTGGTCTCAAACTCTTGACCTGAAGTGATCCGCCTACCTCGGCCTCCCAAAGTGCTGGGATTACAGGTGTCAGCCACTGTACCTGACCCATTTTTCTTTTTGTTAATTCAATTTGCTATTTTGAGTTATTTGTAGATTCACATACAATTGTACGACATAATACAAGGAGAGCCCATGTATTCTTTACCCAATTTCTCCCAGTGGTGACATCTTGGAAAACTATTGTATCATAACCAGGATATTGACCTTTATTCTTTTTCTTTTTCTTTTTTTTTTTGAGACAGGGTCTTGCTCTGTTGCCCAGTCTGGAGTGCAGTGGTGCTATCTTAGCTCCCTGTAGCCTCAAACTTCTGGGATCAAGTGATCCTCCTGCCTCAGCCTCCTGAGTAGCTGGGATTACAGATGGAGGCAAATGCATCCAGCTAATTTTTTAATTTAGATATTGACATTAATCCACTGATATTATTCAGATTTCCCATTTTACTTGTGCTCATTTGTGTGTGTATTTAATTGAATACAGTATTATTGTGTTCATTTATCCACCACCACAGTCAAGATACAAAACAGTTCCATCATCACAAGGACCTTTAATAACCTCACCCACCTCTCTCCTGCCCCACTCCCCATCCCTAATTTCTAATCTGTTCTCCACTTCTAAAATTTCATCTTTTCACCAGTGTTACATAAATGAAATCATATTGCATGTAATCTTTTGGAACTGGCTTTTTTTATCAGTTGGCATAATTCCCTGGAGATCCATCGAAATTGTGACACATATCAATAGTTCATTCTTACTTATTGCTGAGTAGTATTCCATGGTATGGGTGTATCACAGCTTCTTATCATCCACTCATTGAAGGACATTTGGGTTGTTCCCAGTTTTTCCCTGTTACAAATAAAGCTGCTATGTACACTTGCATATACGTTTTTGTGTGGACATAAGTTTTCATTTCCATGGGTAAATGAATGCCCAAGAGCTCAACTGCTGGATAAAATAGTAATTGCATGTGTATTAGGTTGTTGCAAAAGCAAACTAATTTCTAAGTAGAAATTACCCTGTGCAGAACTTCCATCTACGAGTAAACAGTTCCATTTCCTAATTCTACACAGAAGCAGGCCTTCCAAAATGTAAAGTCAATGGTGTATTTGCTTTTGCACCAACCCGATAGCTTATAAAAAACAGTCAAGCTGTTTTCCAGAGTAGCCATACTATCTTACAATGTGTGAGTGGTCCAGTTTCTCCACATCCTATACAGCATTTGATGTTGTCACTGTTTTTTATTTTAGTCATTCTGATAGATGTGTGGTGATAACCTTATTGTGGTTTTAACATGTTTCCTAATGACGCTGAACATCTTTTCTTATGCTTATTTTTCAAATGTATGTCCTTTTTGCTGAAATGTCTCTTCATGTTCTTGCCCATTTTCTAATCTTATTTTTTGTTACTGTTGATTATTGAGAATCATTTATATATTCTAGCTACTAGTCCTTTGTTGGAGATGTGGTTTACAGGTATTTTCTCCCAGTTTGCACCTCCTTGTTTTCATTCTTTTCATGAGTTCTTTTGCAAAGCAAAAGTTTTTAATTTTGACGAGGCCAGATTTATCAGTCTTTCCTCTTACAGGTTATGCCTTTGATGTTAAGTCTAAAAACCAAGATCTTTAAGATTTTTCTTTTTTAAAAAAAATTTATAGGTTTATATTTAATATTTGAGACTATGTTCTATTTTAAGTTAATTTTTAAATAAGGTATGAGGTTTAGGTTGAGGCTCAGTTTTCTTCCAGATTTTGTATATAACTATCAACATAAATATATGCTACTTTAAAGATAAATCATATCATAGCTTATATTCTTTTACGTAACCTAATATTCTCACAAAGACCACTGTTGTGAACATCTTTACATACCAAAAAGTTTAAATCTGTTCAATAGTTTATAATGGCTTTAATATAAGCCATTGCATAGATGTATCATACTTTATTAAAGCAAACATATTCAAAAACCTTCTTACACTGTCATCCATTTAATAGAATTCCTTTTAGCTTAAAGCAGGCGTAATCAAGCATCATATCTGTTGCTTGAAGCTAAGAACTCTCACACAAGTACATAAGCTGCTTTCTGAGAGGTTATTTAAGCAAGCATCACATGTCAAGTGTGTCAGAAAAAGAGCTAGAACCTAAAAAACAGTTATTTCCTGGCATCCTTTAGGCCTTAATGTTAGACCAAATCAGAGAATCTTGCAGCTTCAAGTTTAACCTCAGTAAAAATACTCCCCAACCCACAATGGCTATGTTACTTATGTTTCTATTTCAGTGTGTATTTGAAGGTTTACATAGATTTTTTTCTTAAGGACCTGAGTCATTGCCAAGGTTGAGGTTGGGGGTTTGTAGAGGTCATTCATCTGACTTAGTGTTCTCTTTTTAGAGCTTTTATCAGCTCATCATCTGGGGAAGTTTTTCAACTTATACTTGCTCAGCCCACCTGACTTCACTAGATTATAATCTTCCAGGATAGTACCTGGACCTGGGTGCTTGGGGATACTCCCCAGAGCATCCACATTCAGGGTAACAAACTGCTTTCATTCCATCTCTCTCCCTTTTAGACATCCCAAAGTCAAGATTTCTTTTGGAGGTCACTTCCAAAGTAGCCCATTCAGTTGTTAATTTTTGTTGTTGTTGTTGGAGTCTTGCTCTGTCACCAGGCCGGAGTGCAGTGGCGAGATATTGGCTCACTGCAACCTCCGCCTCCCGGGTTCAAGCAATTCCCCTGCCTCAGTTTCCTAGGTAGCTGGGACTACAGGCGCGCTCCACCACCCCCGGGTTAATGTTTTGTGTTTTAGTAGAGACAGCATTTCACCATGTTGGCCAGGATGGTCTCAATCTCCTGACCTCGTGATCCGCCCGCCTTGGCCTCCCAAAGTGCTGGGATTACAGGCATGATCCACCATGCCTGGCCTTAAAGTCTTTAACTATTAGAAAGTTCTATCTGTTGGGTATGAGTCAGCTTGTCTTAGAACTTCTTCCTACAGGTTATAGTGTTACATTGTCTATAGCTGTGGTTCTTACCCTTGCCTTCACCTTGGAACCATCTTGGAGATCTATAAAAAACACCGAAGCCTGGGTCTCCCCTCTGGAGAGTCTGATGTAACTGGTCGAGGGTGCAGCCTTAGCACTGGGATTTTTCAAAGCTCCCCAGGTGATCAAATGCACGGCAGAGTTGAGATCCACTGGATGAAAGGCACATGAGGTCACAAACTCAAATGCCTGCAATGTCAGACAGGTAATCAGGTAAGGACTCTGATGAACCGGAGAGCTCTTGATTCATCCAAAAGAGACACCAACCACTCAGCTCCAGGCAATTTCTCACCTCCAGGCAGGTGGGGCAGATATTGCCAAATATGGGAATTGTTTTTTTAAAGAGGCCGGAAGTCCAAATATTTATCTTAAATCTCGGGATTCTTAAATGTTGGCAAGTGACATAAAAATAAAAAATAATCTGCAGGCCAGATCCAGCAGACTTGGTCCTCTGGTCTAAAACATTTTAGTATAGGATTCCTTCTAAAGCAAAAGCAAGTTTCTTGAGCTCAGGACATTTTTTTTTTTTTTTTTTTTGAGATGGGGGTCTCAATCTGTCACCCAGGCTGGAGAA
This sequence comes from Colobus angolensis palliatus, assembly GCF_000951035.1. Lineage (NCBI taxonomy): Eukaryota > Metazoa > Chordata > Mammalia > Primates > Cercopithecidae > Colobus > Colobus angolensis. The sequence goes on along the minus strand of NW_012123154.1, from coordinate 3,282,321 downwards.
CAGCGGTGTGATCTCAGCTCACTGCAACCTCCACCTCCTGGGTTCAAGCAATTCTCCAACCTCTGCCTCTTGAGTAGCTGGGACTACAGGTGCCTGCCACCATGCCTGGCTATTTTTATTTATTTATTTATTTATATTTTTAGAGATACGAGGTTTCACCATGTTGGCCAGGATGATCTCAAACTCTTGCAGGTGATCCACTCGCCTCAGCCTCCCCAGGTGCTGGGATTACAGCCAGAGGTCAGCACTATTGATATCTTGAACTGGATCATTCAGCCTCTGGGGGCTGTCCTGTGCACTGTAGCAGCATCCCACTAGAAGACAGCAGCACCTCCCATTCCCCATTTGTGAAGATCAACGATGTCTGTAGACATTGTCAAATATCCCCAGGGGGGCAAAATTGCCCCTGAGAACTACTATCCTTTTTTAAAGATTTTTTTTTTTTTTTTTAATTTAGAGACAGAGTCTCACTCTGTCACCCAGCCTGGAGTACAGTGGTGTGATCCTAGCTCACTGCAGCCTCAAACTCCTGGGCTCAAGCAATCCTCTTGCCTCAACCTCCCAAGTAACTGGGACTATAGGCAGGAGCTACCACACGTGGTTAAGAGAACCACTGTCCTAAAACAACTGAGTAATTGCCTCCAGTGATGAGCAACTCACTCCTGAAAGAGCCCATTCTATTGTTTGATAGGTCCAACTGTAAGGAAGTTGTTTCTTTTTCTAAGTAGAAATTACCCTGCCCAGAACTTCCATCCATGAGTAGCAATTCCACTTCCTAATGCTACACAGAAGCAGGCCTTCCAAATTGCAAAGCCAACCTTTGTGTGGCCCTGCAAAGTCCTCTTTTCTATCTGTTAAATTTCCTGAATTGCTTCCTTCTTCTTATGCAGCACGTTTTCCAGACCATTGACCCTCTGCCAAATGCCCTCCAGTTGTTTTTTTTTTATATATCCCTCATAAACTGTGGTACCCAGTGGAGCACAACATTCCAGGGGCGGCCTAACCATCAGGGCCTGCAGACCAGCTATTTCCTGCCTTGCTCCGAACATTGTGCTTCTATTAATGCCCCTCTGGATTACATTAGTTGTTTTTTTTGGCAACCACATCCCACTGTTGACTCAGTCTGAGTTTGTGGTCAATTAAAACCCACAACTCTTGGTCGTGCTGCTCTTAGGCAGTTGTAGTCCCTCTTGTGCTTCTGCAGTTGTGTGTGTGTGTTTGTGTTTGTTCACACACTCCCATGCATGCATACATATGCGCAAGTGCACCTTAGCCTAATTTTAGTAAATTACATGTATTGCTGTTAAATTTCATCTGCTTAGTTTCAATATACCATTTTAGTATACTACATATTTTGAATCTGTATTCATCATTCGACCAAAGAGCTATTAGGCCCAATTTTTGTGTCATTCACAAGTTATTAGCTTGGCAGCCCTCCTGTGGCCTCACTTAAGTCATTGTTAGAAATGTTGTCCAGGGCAGAGCCTGGACAAGAGTATTGTGGAACTTCCCGAGACAGCTTCCTCCGGATGCATGAATTCTGTGATGTCTCCGTATCTCATCCCTCAGCCTGAATTCCTATAGGATAGTGGGAGAAACTCTGTCTTTTTACAACTGAGATGTGCTATTTTTCAGTCTTAAAAAGAAGGGAAATTCTGGCACATGTTATACATGGATGAATCTTGAGGATCTTATGCTAAATGAAATAAAGCAGTGGCAAAAGAATAAATATTGTGTGATTCCTCTTATAAGAGGTTCCTAGGATCACTAAATGCATAGAGACAAAGTAGAACAGTGGCTGCCAGCAGCTGGGGGAAGAGACAATGGAAAGTTACTGGGTAGATTTTCACTTTGGGAAGATGCAAAAGTTCTGCAGATGGATGATGGTGATGGTCATACAACAATGTGAATATACTTAATGCCCCTGACATGTACACCTAAAAATGGTTAAAATGAAGAATTGTATTTACCACATATATACGTAACATATATATGTATATATAGAGATATATAGTTTTACAAAGATTGAGATACACAACCTCCATATTATATCCTTGAGACTTATCCCCTCGGAATCAGGGAATTAGGTCAATTTCATATGATTCACTTGGTGACTGTCATTCTTTCCCAAGTACCACAAACCAAAATTGCAAGGATTTATTGAGGGTTTCACCACTTAACTCTCTTTCACTTGTTGGAATTTGCCATTTTTTGGAAACAAAGATTAGCATCTTTTTCTAGTGTCCTGATTTTTCTTCCTATAAACATTGTAGCTGCTCGCTGCCCCAGGCTAGAAAGATGAATAAGACTCAGTATCTGCCTGTCAAAAAGTCAAATGGTTACTGGCAGTTGTTTGGGAATCCCATATGTGTAAGTTTTGGAACTATTATTGTTCAAAGGGAGTCAGGAAGAATAGAGAATTCACAGCAAGATCAAGTAGGTAGGGCAGACAGACCATAATCTAGACTAGATTCTCTTTCTAGTAAGGAAGAGACATGGAAAGTAGCAGGGGCTGACCTCCCAGGTTCAATTAGCAAGATGTGGTCTCCTGCATGTATGCTTGTATGATCTTCCATGCTCATAGTGTAACTAAGTGGTTGCCTGGCGCACTGGCTGCTGTGGAGAGTAATGGCATATGGGTGTCAGGGGACAGCCCCCAGAAGAACAGTGCTCAGAAGCCCAGGAAGACAGAAAGGCAGTGTCTGAGAAGCCTCCTTGTGGGTGGCAGGACCCAGCCCCCAGCAAGAGTGAGGATGGTGATCCCCATGGGGATGGGAGATGGAAAGCATAAACAATTTATAAGAATAAGAGCAAAGAATGGAAATCAAAATGGAATCCCATTCTTAAGAACCCATACTTATCCCGAGTAACCCCTTGGGGGCAGAGTTGGATCCCAATAGTCAGATGACCACATGGAAACCCAGTGTCCAGTCCAGAGTGCAACAGTCAAGGTCATTCCACCAGGGAGATAATGGGTAAATTATGAGTTTGGACTATGAAAAAGAGAGGTCAAGAAGAACACACTAAGGTCAGGTCAGCAGGGGAAAGGGGAGTGGGCTCTAGAGTAAAGCACTTATAAGTGGATTAAAGCATATCAACATGGGTATGAGTAATTCCCAAGTTTCAAGCGATAGTTAAATTTTGAAAGATGTTTTCCACCAATGGCCTTGTAAAAAATGGGGGTAATATAGTGTGGATGTGTGTCCTCTCCAAATCTCGTGTTGAAATGTAATCCCCAGTGTTGGAGGTGGGGCCTGGTGGGAGTTGTTGGGTTGTGGGGGTAGATCCTTCATGAATGGCTTAGTGCCTTCACCTTGGTGATGAGTGAGTTCTCACTCCGGTCACGTGGCAGCTGGTTGTTTAAGAGTTTGACACCTTTGCTGTCTTTCTCCTGCTCTCTCACTCTCACCATGTGACACTTTGGCTCCCCATCACCTCCCATGATGATTGTAAGTTTCCTGAGGCCTCACCAGAAACAGATGCAAGCACCATGCTTCCTGTACAGCCTGCAGAACTGTGAGCCAATTGAGCCTCTTTTCTTTATAAATTACCAAGTCTCAGATATTCCTTTATAGCAACACAAAAACGACCTAACACAGGAGAAAAGCGGTATTGAGAGATATTGATGCAGGATTAGCATTTTAAGGACCCAGATAAAGGCTAAATTTGCTGTATTGTTTTAGGTCAGAACTATGATCTGAGATGGTCAATAGTGCTATCCAAGAACAGTGATGCAGAAACATTACTTTGTTGAATAAGATTAGCAATTGTTATTTGGGATTTCACTCCAACAACCTTCCCAGGGTTTTCTCCATCTCATGAATGTTTTATGGGGCTCCCAGAAGAGAAGGCAAGGCCTTATCAACTTTTCTTGGAGTATTTTGTAAGAGGCTGGAAAATCCAAAAGTATGTGTATGTTGTGCTTCTTAGCAGCAGGGGAACCACAGCCCTTGTGTTCCCCAAACTCTCCTACCTCTGGCAGAGGAGATGGTGACAATAAAGCCTAGTTTCCTATCATCAGAAGACACCTCCTTTGACCTCCCTTGTAAAGAAATACCCCTCGTGCACGTACACACACACGACCACGCATGCACGTGCTCAGGCGGTCATGCCTCTTGTAGGCCCATCATAAGGATCAGGAGAGGCCTCTCTACAGCAGCGTTATTCTTTCTAACAAGTCTTCACCTGACGTGGTTCCCTAATAATCTCTTTCATCAGAGTGAGCTGAGAACTGGCTGGAAATACATCCAGAACTCAGTAAGTAACCTGAGTGCCAAGCTTGGGGGAGAAAATAAAAGGCCCAGGAAATGGAGAAGGGGATTGAGTTTACAGTTATGCCAGGTTTAGGGGGCTCAATCTTATTTAATGAAGCAAAATGTTGTCTCTTTTCATACTTCCCTTGCTCTTTAGGTTTCATTTTTAAGGATTTCTTGTTTCAAATCTGAAGAGCATTTTCTTTGTTGGAAACAAACTAAAACCCAGGTTCTGCTTTTAATCTGTCATGTGTGTGGCACGATCTTGTAATTTATCTTCTTGCTTCAAATGTGCCCCCAAATCAATTCTTCTCGTCCTTAACATTTTTGCAAGCCTTAGCTCTTTTTTTCCCACAGCCTCCCTGAGACCATTCTTGTCCGTGCTCACCACTCTTTTGTATTCACCTTTAGTTTTAAGGCCCTCTTTCCATGTTTTATGTACTGATCATTTTAAGATCAGAACTCACCAGAGAACTCCCTATGAGAACACACTCGTTTCTTTGGGGCCCTCATCCCCCACCCCATTTTTCCCCCTTGGAAATCATATAGAAAACTGTCAAACATCCCCTTATTGAGTTTCACACAATCTGCTTTGCATTTTTGGCATGAGGCCATGGCCTATGAAAACGTCAAAATCTTTCTGTCTAACAGTTAAGCCATGAGGTCAAATAATTCGCTTGATGGTCACAGCAGCCCCGTGAGCTAGCAGGGCAGATACTAAGGTCCCGACCTCACAACTAAAAACAAGCTCAGGGAGGTTTCATGACGTTATAATGGAGGCTAAAATCCAGATGATTGGGCTTCTAGTCACCAGCAACAATATTGATGGGCCTCTACCCAATCGTGCAAGGCACTGTTCTAGACTATAGGGATACACTGGTGAACAAAACAAAGTCAGATATCTCATGGACTTGCCTTCTAGTGCGGCGAAACAAACAAATAAACATAGAAAGTAAGCCAGGTGGTGATGGCCAAGGAGGGAAAATATGTTGCTTTATATTGGATTAGGACAAGCTTCACTGATGAGGTAATATTTGAAGGATGGTGCATTTACTGATCACAGTATAGGAGCCCCAGAGGGTCAATGGAAAGGTTGGGGAGGATGTGAGGGATCAGAAGGGGTCAGCAGCGGATGCACAGAGAGATATGGAGCAGGGAACATCTTTCATGATTCCACACTTGCATATCCAATTACTTTCTTGGCCTCACTGTTTGGAAGTTTTAGTCTCTCAAACTGGTTCAGAACCAGTCCATTGATCTTCAACCCTTAATTTATGCCTTCACTAGTCCTTCTCACTTCCGTAAGTCGCAACACCAGCTTCCCAGTGCTCACAATCAAAACCTGAAGCCTTCTCTGAGTCCTTCACTACCCCAGCCCACCTCCAAGGCAACTTATCCACAATTCCTATTATGTGGTCTTCCTAGAAAAGAGGTCTCAAATCCAACCGCTTCTTTTTCTTGACCATCACTGCACCAGTCCAGGCCTTCATCATTTCTTACCTGGTGGGTGCAAAACCCCCTCATTCATATGCCCACTCCTACATTTAGCCTTCTAGTCTGTTCTCCACCCAGCAAGCTAGATTAATATTTTTAAAACATTCATTGAATCACATCACTCCTTTGCTTAAAATCCATAGAAAAAATTCCAGACTCTTACTGCGGTCTTCAAAGTCCTACATGCTGAGGTCTTTTCACTTGGATATCTTTGCAATCCTGTTTCTCCTGACAAGAGGATCTCTGAAATGCTTTTCTGTTTTCTTCATACCTGAATACCAACTTGGATGCATATCGAGTTACAATCTTCTTTTCTCAAAGCTGTAGAGGCATCACTTCAGTCTGTGACGGTGTTTGTTGCTGAAGCAGAAAGGTCTGAGCCTGCCAGATTCTTTTTTTAAATATATATTTTGTTTTGTTTTCCTTTTGTGTTTGTGTTTGTTTTCAAAGGTAACTGTTTTCTTGCTTGAATGCCTGCAGCATTGTTTTTTATCTTCAAAATGTAAAAAAACACTTTTAGATTGTGTCTAATGGTAGGTCCCATTTCATTTTTTTTTTCTGAGAAAATAATGAAACATTTTATTAATGAACAGAAGAGTTTTTGCTGCTTGCGTCTTTTATAATTTTATATTCACTAGCCTGTCCTTTCCCTGCCATCTTTTACATTTCACTCCCACTGGTGATGGTGTTTCCACGCTGAGGAAAAACGCTTAAAATCTCATGAATCTAACAGAGTTATGGCCAATCCAGTAGCTGCTTCCTACAACAATCACGGGACCCCTTACGAGTGCCCAGCATGACTTCTCTTCTGGGGTTGTTGTAACAGAAGCATAAAATGTCCATTCAGAGAAACACACAGCCTTATCCGCAAGGAACAGAGGAGCCGAAGGGATACAGTCTGGAAATGACTAATAAGATTAGAGGCAATATTCTGGCCTTGATGTTTTGTCAGGTTCTAAGTAGAATAGATCAAAGTGTGTCTTTATTTCCACAGTCCAAAAAAAAGCCCTCAGGCCAAAAAATGTCACTGCTAATTCAGTTTTCTTTTTCTAATGTGTATGTCACTCAGCACCTTTTGATATTGTAGCCATCTACCTGCTGCTGTATTTTTTAATCCTATTAGAACTGAACTTCATGGCCAGTTGCTTCGGTCTTTGAGAAACACAAATGAGACCCAATGGACTACTCTGTGCTCAACAGGGATTTCAGTTATGAAGTCTGGAATCACGGGGCTCCTATAAGCCTAAGGAAGAAAAACAGCCATTTGCCATTCTTTCCCAAATGTCTGTCTTTTCCCTTCCCAACCTGTTTTCTAAACCACAAGAAGAAGTTGGGGGTGGGATAAATGGCATTTCCAGTTTGACTTAATCACAGAAGTTAATTCCACAGGGCAGAATCAGAGTTAATTCAGCAGTGGCCTGAATTTAAGCAGAGTCATGGTTGAAACAGTACAGAGCCCTTTAATGTCGGTGAAAAAAAAATCATTAAACATATAAAGCTTCCAGAATTTGTAATCCAAATCTATAAACAGATTTCCATACTCTGATGTAGAGAAAACACAATTATCATTCATCACAGGTCTTTATTGTCAGAGCATCTGAGCCGAGGACAGTCCAGCAGCAGAATTCATGCTTCTCCACCACGCCCCAACTGAAGCCCAAAGAGACGGGGACGTGAGATAGACACTGAATAATTCAGGCCCTGAATTGCCCCCCTGAGCTCCCTCTCCATGTGTATAGTTCTCTGTAGATCTGGATGATTCTGTGCACATCTATGGGTTTGAATCAGGAAATTACCTCTATTGATTTTGTTGGGGTGTGTGATATAAATTTACATTCTGTCTGCCTGGCCTCAAGCTTAAATGCCAGCAAGCATCCCCTTCCAAATGGACGAGTCCACACTGGCCATTCAGTTTGGGATAGGAGCCTCTGCTGGGTAGGGGATGCTCGGAAGGTATTTTTATTGTGATCATTTAAATTTTCATGTTTTTATTTGTGAACAATTTCAAACACAAAGTAAATAAGATTATAGCCATCTATGTACCCAGCACTCGAATTGTACAGGTGTTCATGTTTTCCCTTATTTGATTCAGATTTGTTTACATCTAGAATGTTACAGGTAAAGCAAAAGTCACGCCAGGCACATACTCCTCCCTAGTCTCCTCCCGACCTTCCGCCTCATATGTAAGCACAACCCTGAAGTTGGTGTGGATCTTTCCTGTGAATCTCAGTATTTTTACCACAAATATATATGCATCTTTAAAATTTAAAGACATGTTGGCCGGGTGTGGTGGCTTACGCTTGTAATCCCAGCACTTTGGGAGGCTGAGGTGGGCAGATCATGAGGTCAGGAGTTCTAGACCAGTCTGGCCAACACAGCGAAACCCCATCTCCACTAAAAATACAAAAATTAGCTGGACATGGTGGTGGGTGCCTGTAATCCCAGCTACTCGAGAGGCTGAGGCAGGAGAATCGCTTGAACCCGGGAGGTGGAGGTTGCAGTGAGTGGAGATTGTGCCACTGCACTCCAGCTTGGGCAACAGAGCTAGACTCCATCTCAAAAAAAAAAAAAAAAATTAGAGGCATGCTACATGAAGACATATCTTCAACATTATGATTTTGAGATTTCTCAAGTGTTGACACATGTATACTTAGCTTATTTTAACTGCAGGATATCCTTTATCCACTGAGTGGATAAAGACAACTTTTCTTTTCCATTACATGACGGATAGACATTTAGAATTTTTCAGCTTTTGGTACTGCAAACACTACAATGAGTACCCTTAACTCTATCTCTTGTGTACAAATGTGAGAGTTTCTTTAGAGCAGTGTCTAGAAAATTCTTTTTTTTACCACAACCCCCAGAAAAAAAACAAATGTATTTACATTGCCACACACACATACACTTGTGCACAATTTTTACAAAACCAATACCTAATCTTACTATGTGTAATACACCTTGAGCTTTTTCTCTTTTCCCCTTCCTTCCTTCCCTCCCTCCCTCCCTCCCTCCCTCTCTCCCTTCTCTCTTTCTTTCTTTCTTTCTTTCTT
>NW_012123154.1:3219228-3271519 GCF_000951035.1 Colobus angolensis palliatus | reverse complement strand
TCTCAGCTCACTGCAACCTCCTCCTGGGTTCAAGCAGTTCTCCTGCCTCAGCCTCCCGAGTAGCTGGGATTACAGGCACCCTCCACCATGCCCAGCAAACTTTTTTATTTTTAGGAGAGACAGGGTTTCACCATATTGGCCATGCTGATCTCAAATTCCTGACCTGAGGTGATCCACCTGCCTCGGCCTCCCAAAGTTCTGGGATTATAGGCATGAGCCACCACACCCGGCCTCTATCTCCTACTTTTATTGAATTAGTTATTTTTCCCCCTACTTGTTTGGAAGTTGTGCATTCCATTTCTATTCTCTTAGTAGTTCCTTTAAGTTTTTAGTGTGCGTAGGTCATTTCTGTAGTTAATCACTACTTCTCCTGTCCTCCAGAGCAACACGAGGGCCTTAGGAAGTTTTAATTCTCATTGTTCTTTTCCCATCTGATTTATTTTTGTTGTCTGGTTTTATTTCCACCTTGCTTTTACTCCCTTCATCAATGTTAGTTACTATTTTTTAAGAAAAATGCTTTCTTAGAGTTACCCACAAATGTCACCAGTTTGTCAGCTCAATAATACTCCCTGTCCCCCACTCCTTCCTTCTGTGTTCAATATCCTTTTACAGAAACACATCCCTGGGATTATTAAATCCTCTCCATCTTTTCTGTCTAGAGATGTCTTTTTATTACCTTCATTCTTGATATTTAAACTGAATGTGGGATTCTAGATTGACAGTATTCTTTCTCAGGACTTTGGAGGGACTGTTTCATTCTTCTGAGTGTCTATTATGACTATCAATCTGTTTTTCCGTTGCAGGTAATTTCATTATCCTTTATCCCTGGTGGCTTTTAAGATTTTCCTTGTCTTCCTTGTTTTTCAGTTTTACCTTGATGTATCCATTTGTGGATTTAATTTTATGTACCTGTTTAGAACGCAGTGTACCTCCTTAATTCTGGAAACAATCATTGCATATTCCTCTCTACTCTTTCCTTCCAGAACACTTTCTTACATCCTGTTCTCCATATCTTTTTTCATCCTGTCCACCTCTTCCTCTCTGTTACCTTTATTCTGGGTAATATTCTTAGCTCTGTCTTACACATCAACAATTCTCATTTCAGCTGTGTTTAATCAGTTGTCTAACACATTTATTGAGGTTTTATTTTTGTTGGCAGACATTCTGTTTGATTCTGCTTGTTATTTTCACATCATTCTGCTCTTTTGGTATTATGTCTACTTTTGCTTTTATTGCCTTAATATTTTTAAGCAGACTTATAGTCTGTTTCACATTGTTATTCTGTTACTCGAAGTTGCTGGGACTGCTAATTTTACTGTTTGAGTGTCTGCTGGCTTTTCCTTATGGTTGGTAATTTCTTCCTATGGTTTGTAGTTTTTGAATGATTGCTAAATCCTAGCAGGGATTTTTTTATATTATGGGAGTCCCAGGGAGCCTAGTGTTCTGATAATGTTTTTACAGAATGTTTTTGCCTTTGGTCTGCAGAGAACCTTGGGTGTTTTACCAGTTTAGGACAAGGTTATAATGTTAATTGATCATGTTAGAGATATTCCTGCACTTACCAGTAGTGTAAACTTGACTTTCAACATGACCATGTGGTGCAGACTTGGCATTTCAGTTTCTCATGGATGAGTCGTTTTGTAATTTTCCAACCCAGAGCCCTGGTGAGTGACAAATTCCTCAATTTGCTTCTCCAGACTGGTGGGCACAATGTATTAGTCCCCTTTTCACGGAGACAATAGCCCTATCAGGGTTCTAGCTTTAGTTTGCCTAGACCTCCATTTTCAATGTTTGCTATCATCTAGTAGGAACAGTGAGAAGAGAATCACAAATAAATAGATAACATTTGCCTCTTAGTGGGTAGTAATGCTGACTTCAGTACAAAGCTACTATAATCCATTCACTATAACCCAGTCACCATAACCCACCCTCCACTCACCATAACTCAGGACACTATCACCCCATTCCCTGAAGCCAAGAAATTGTTTTTCCATTTGTCATAGGTACGCATTTCAAACTTCAAAGTCAGTAGTGCAATAAATGTATTTTCTTTTTTCTGGCCCAACGTGATTATTTCACTGCATGTTCCCTATCCCTCTGATTTGTAGAAAAAAAAAAAAAAAAAAAACTCTGGATCTTCCCAGGGTCATGTCACATCCATGTCTTTTGCACCCAGAGAGTGGCTGAATTTCATTCTCAGTCATCTGTCTACACAAGCTGCCATGGATGCAGCCATTGTCCCTGTCCATGTGACTTCTTTTCATCCATTTATTCAGTGCTTCTTTGTAAAGCTTAGAAAGTGGGACTCTTTTGTGAGCCTTCCTGGGGTCCCATCTGCCTGGAAGCACTACATGGCCTTTTTTTCTCTGAGTTTTGTGATCGCTCCCATCCGTGCTCCTGGGAAGTGAGGGTCAGTCAGATCTCTGCTGCTCAGGGATCCAAAAACTACTCTCACGCTCTCTCTGTCTCTGTCTGTCTCTTTTTGTCTGTCTGTCTTTCTCTGTCTCTGTCTTCCCTTCCTCTCTCTCTCTCCCTGTAGCTCTCTATCTCTCTGTCTCTTTTTATCTGTCTCTCTCTTTTTCTCTGTCTCTTCCTCTTTCTCTCCTTCTTCTCTATCTCTGTCTTTCTCTGTCTCTATATATCTCTGTCTCTTTGTCTCTGTCTCTTTTTGTCAAACTATCTCTTTTTTCTGTCTCTGTCTCTCTGTCTCTTTCTTTCTTTATTTTCTTTTTTTTAGACAGAGTTTCACTCTTGTCACCCAGGCTAGAGTTCAGTGGCACGATCTTGGCTCACTGCAACCTCTGCCTCCCAGGTTCAAGCGATTCCCCTGCCTCAGCCTCCCAAGAAGCTGGGATTACAGGTGTGTGTCACAACGTCCAGCTTATTTTTGTATTTTTAGTAGAGAGGGGTTTCACCATGTTGGCCAGGCTGGTCTAGAACTCCTGACCTCAGGTGATCCACCCACCTTGACCTCCCAAGGCGCTGGGATTATAGGCATGAGCCACCATGCCTGGCCTTCTCTGTTTCTTTCTGTCTTGTCTTTCTCTCGCTGTCTGTCTCTGTCTCTTTTTGTCGGTATCTCTTTTTTTCTCTGTCTCTTCCTCTTTCTCTGTTTCTCCTTCTCCCTCTCTCTCATACATGTGTATGTCCATATTTTTTAGGGACATATGAGTAACTGTTGGGATTCACTTTTTACTTAGAGCTAAATAACTTTGGATGAGTATTTTAAGATCTCAATCACCCGATTCCCTCGAGTGTCATAAATTGCAGGGAGGGTGCCATATTTGATGATAGTGCTTACAAGCCTATAGTACATGCTCTTGGTTCCTCACCAGGTCCCCTTTACAGCCCCCAGCTTCTGGTGGTGATGACTATGAGTTCATACTGGCATTCTCTCAATGGGAGCACTCTGCCTAGAGATGCTTGAGAGATTACAAACCTCCTCCCCAGGACCACTTGCCTCCAATAGCTGACCGATGTGGGGGGTACCAGAGCCAGCCTCCTTTCTTGTGCAATTCACACTCTGCAGCTCTCTATGGGATTGGACTGAAGCCAGACTGAGGTGCCAGAAACCACCAGACATCTTTGTCTAGCTTCTCACCTGTCTCCATCACTGTCTTACATGTTTCTCCCAAGAAGAGTCTGATCACTTACACAGGAAGCCCGTTCTCAGGTTCTGCTTCTAGGCACCTGACCTAAGACAGAGCCCAAATCATAGTAACACTCAGAACACAAATGTCTCTGACACTGGAGATGAAGGTCTTAGCTTCTATATTGATTACATTGTCCTCTCTAAATTGAATTATTTACAGACACACATACAGATACCTGACAGAGGGTGAGTGCCAGAGAAATGACCATTCATTAAAAAAAAAATGTACTGAAGTCTTACTATGTGCCAGACACTGTTATAGACCCAGAAATTACACAAAATTTTAACTATGTGAAAAACTTGGATTTCATAATCATGTTAATAGTTACTATCTATTGGCAATCTATTATATGCCAGATACTTTACATAGTATATATAGTACTCAATATAACACTGCAAAGCTGACATTATTTTTGCCCTCTTTTGTCATAAAGCAACTAAGATCTGGAAAGGTCAAGTAACTTGTTCAAAGTCTTCTGCCCAGGAAGTGGTAGAGGGAGCATTCATACTGAGGTATTTTTGTAATCCACATTCTCTTTTAAAAATAGATTCAGGGAGTGCATTCGCAGGTTTGTTACATGGATAGATTGTCTAATGACGAAATTTGGATTTCTAGTGTGCCCATCATGCAAACAGGCAATTGTACCCAATAGGCAATTTTTCAGTCCTCACTCTCCGTCCACTTCCCCCACTTTTGGAGTCTTCAGTGTATATTATTTCCATCTTTAAGTCCATGTGTGCCCATTGTTTAGCTCCCACTTATAAGTGAGAACATGTAGTATTTGATTTTCTGTTTCTGAATTATTTCACTTAGAATAATGGTCTCCAGCTCCATCCATGTTGCTACAAAAAGTATGACTTGATTCTTTTTTATGCCTACATAGTATTCCATGATGTATATGCCCCACATTTTCTTTATCCAGTCGTCTATTGATGGACACTTAGGTTTATTCCACGACTTTGCTATTGTGAATAATGCTGTAATAAACATACTAGCGCAGGTGTCTTTTTTACATAATGATTTGTTTTTCTTTGGGGAGATACCCAGTAGCAGGACTGCTGGGTCCAATGGGAGTTCTATTTTTAGTTATTTAAGAAGTCTCCATGTTGTTTTCCCTATTGGTTGTACTAATTTACAATCCCACCAACACTCATACTCTTTTATAAGGCTTTGTTGCCTGTTCTATCACCCGGAATGTAAATGTCTGCATCCCCTACTACACTAGACTTGAGGTAATGGCAAGATAAGATCTTTTTCATCTTAATATCCTCAGTCCTAATAAAGCGCTTGGCACCCCCAGAAATGTTTGCTGAATGAGTGAGTGAATGAATACATGAGAATCTGAGAATCAACCATCAGGACTGAGGTAATCTGTTTCCAGAATTGATGCCACACACTCTCTTCCCTGCAGGACTCCAGTTTTCCATTCCAGAGAAGGCTGGTAAGAGAAGACACAATCTAGCTTTTAGTAATCCACTTCCATTTAATTCAATATGCATTTTTATGGGCTTAATATGGGTAAACTCATTGTCTGTTTCTAGCTAACAGTCCAGTTTGGCTGAGCAATCAGCCTCAAAGGAGGGTGATAAAGCCTCTGGGCAGAGCCCAGTGCCTGTGAACCATCAAGGAGAAAAGCAACAGAGCAATAGGGCAGTCAGGTAAAAGCAACTCAGGTGACCTACACTTCTGAGATGTATTCTGGTCTCCAGAAGAAGATTGTGTGTCCTGGAATTTCTGCAAATGATCAGGGTGATTTGGGACATTAAGGCAGGCTCCAGGAAGGCATTTGGTGGAAATTTATTGGAAATTTATTGGTCAAGAGAGAGTCTATCTTGTTTGAAACTTATGGGAAAGTATCAGGTCAAGAGAGAGCTGTGAGGCAGGTAGATGCTTTTACCAAGGGTTGGACAAGATATTACCTGACATAAGCATCCATTAGAGGATCTGCCTGACTCTTATCTCGGAGAATTGCCCCTATACCCAAAACCATGGCTGTGTCTCTACTGCGCACGTCTTCTGGCCACTGCGGACGGGGCCAGAGGCAAACACTTGCTCAACCGCGCCAATCAGATTCTTGGTCCTGAAAAATGTCACTGATGGATCCAGAGTCTTGGAGTCGGCAGCTGTGTTAGGCCACGGTAGAGCTTTAGAGGGAATCTTGATAAAGTCCCTCACTGACATCCCAAGACTGTCCTGGCTCCTGCAATTTCTTGAGGTATTGTTTGCCTTTTCCTTGGATTCCAAGAGTGACTATATCCTTATATTCTTCCAACAAATTTTCTTTCTTTTCGCTTAATGTAGCAAGATTAGGTTTTTGTTACCTGCAACCAAAAAAGCCTCAACTAAAACTGTGCCATATAAAGGCTGGGGAGAGACTAAGGGCAGCTGCCTTTTATCTGTATTTATCCTTCCTTTGGTATATTTTCCCCTGTTTCTTAAGAGAGAAATAGAGGGGCCTTCTGACACTTGCGGTCTAGTGGGAGAGACAGACATACACAAATCATTTCAATACAATGTGGTAAGTGCTCTAATAGAGGTATGATAAGGGCGCCATGGGAACAGAAAGGAGGCATCTTCTCCCTCTGCTTGGAGTGGAGGTGGGGAAGGCTTCATACAGACCTGAGTCTCTTGGGATGGGTGGGGTTTCTGATGTACTGACATATTATCAGGAGCATCAGGAGAGTGTTAGCAGCTTTTGTGTTTCTTAAAAGGATAAGAGATGAAAGAGGAAATAGAGTAAGCTGTAATTTGCTTTTGTCTGTAAGGTTGTTTTAGTCAAGATAGTCTAGGTTTCGCTGTGGTAACATATTAACCCTGAAATCTCAGTGGCTTCAATCCAACAGGCTGTATTTCCTCTTTACAGTACATATCCAGCAAGGTCAGTGGCGGAACTCTGCTCCATAGAGTTACCCAGAATGATGGATGGAGGCTCTGACATTTTGTTGCTGGACCATCTAGAATATGAAGCCTTCCTTGGTCACCAGGACAGAGGAAGAGAGAAGGATAGGATAATTCAGTGCTTTGGTCTAGAGGTGACATGTTACTTCCACCCAGCCCACTGTCCACATAGCCCTGTCCTAGTTTATGGGGGTTAGGCCATGTCATCCTCTGGTGTGCCCAGGGAAAGAGAAGGATCACATGATGTTGGGAACCAGAAGTCTCTCCCATTAGAGGGGAATCTTCATAACTTACTCATTAAACACTTTCAGAGAAGGATGATATGGCAGGAGCCCTCTCTTTCATTGCACATTTCCTCAGTTCCCTTTTGAGTCATCTCAACTCCCATCACCTCAAGCCACATTCCGTGACTAATCAGGGATATTATGAGAGGCATAAGGAATAACCTTTCAATTGTCTAAAACAGAGACATTTATCTTCCCCCTCAGAACTTTTACCCTCCACAGCCTTCCCTGCCTGAGTTAAAGGCGACTCCATCCTTTGACTTGAGCATATCAACCTTGAGTACTCTCATTCCTTTACCCTATGTCTATTACATCAGGGAATCCCATTGGCTCTCCCTTCAAAGTATATTTAGAATCCAACTACTTCTCATCACTTAAACTCTTATCGCCCTGGTGGGAGCCACCATTATTTCAGGGTTTTTGCATGGATTTCTTACTGACCTCACTGCCTCCATTCTTGCTTAATTATGATCTATTCTCAACACAGCAGCCACCAGATTCTACTATGTATCAGATCATGTCCCACCTCTGCCCAAAGCCCTACAATGAACCTCCATTTCATCCAAAGGAAAAACCAAAGCCCTTACAATGTCCTACGAGGTCCTACGTGCTCCTCCCACCCTATTACCTTTCCAGCCTCATCTCTTCTAACTTATACTCCCTTTTCTCCGGACACTGTCTCCTTGCACCCTGGGCTCACTCCAATCTCATAGACTTTGCTCTTGCTATTCTTTCTAGCCTGGAACACCTTTCCCCAAAATATCTACTTCTTTAACTCCCACACATTCTTTAAGTATCTGGTCAAAAATTGCATTCTCAGTGTTGCCCACTTTGACCTCCTTATTCAATACTGTGACTCCTCTCCATCCCCATTGTCCACCTCTGGCAATTACATGCTCCACTTTTTAATTTAATACCACTTATCACTTTCTGCTGGCGTACCATATAATTTGTTTATTTGTTGTGTGTATTGTTTCTACTCTGCTGTGCTAGAATGTAAGCTCACTGAGAGCAGATTCTTTCTCAGCTTGGTCCATTTAATATATTATAAGACTCTATTCACTTGTTATCTTCCAGGCATCTAGGATGGTGCTTGGCACATAGTAAGTGCTCAATAAATATTTGTGGAATAAATTAGTAAAATATGGTTTCAGAGACAATTGCTCTCAGTGATTCCACCTGATGAAGTTATCTTATCCCTCTATGATCTGGAGATGTGACATACCTACTCATAAACACCAGAAAAGTGGCATATATACCAGCACACTTCTGACACCCAATGCTAAGGAGAACATTGGGCTTATAGATGGGTCACCCCCAAGGGATCCCACAGATAATAGAGGAGGATGGTGAAAGAAAATTTGCTACAAGGAGTACATGTTAACACAGGATGATCCCATGCCTAGATAAGAAAATGCAGGGTTAGAAAACTCTAATAAGTATCTCAATGGGCATTTGGAGGCCAGGACTGTCCATTTCTGCTATAGACTGAGTTCATGAGGCTCCCACATTCCTCCTTTATAGTAATCCACCCAGATACCAGATCAGTGCTCACCCAGCACCCCACCTGAAACCTAGCCCCACAGATTGACTATTCTGCTCCTGATGCTACCTGCATCCCTGAATATCACCTATAGTCAGTCAGGGAAACATGAAGCAGCATTCTAGGGTGGTGGAAAGGACACAGACCTCAAAGTCAGACAAACCTGAATCAAGATCCTGAGTCTTAGTTCCCTTGTTTTCAAAATGTGGCTGAAAATGTCTCCATCACAGAGTTATTAAGAGGGTTAAGTTATGTCATGGAGATGAGTACCCTAACACAGTTCCTGGCACTGAGTCCATACTCGAGCAATTCCTGATCCCATTATGTTTCTGATCACCTGTAGGATGCTTCCATTTCCTGTAGGACTTAGCACTGATTACTTGTCCAGTCTACCACCTGTTGTCAAAATTACATGTTCTGCCTCCAAACACCCACTGCTGAGTCTGTCTTCCAAGGAAACTTTTATTCCTAGAGCTTAGCTCAAGATATGAAGTGACTTCCACCACTGGAAAGGAGAGAATAGGGGAATAAGAAGTTGGATAGGCAATAGCATGCAGTGCCTCTGGAATCTTGGGTAGAGAAAACAGGTTTTGTTAAGAATCTATCAGCGTGAGTCTGCTGAAAGACCAAGTACGATTCTGTATGTATAAATTTCAATTCTGCCTGGCCAAAATATTACTGACACAGAGAAAGTCCTTGTATCCATTGCAAAATTTAGTAAAAAGTACTCAGAAGATCAACCACTTCCTTAGAAAAAAGGTTGTGCACGCCTGTAATCCCAGCACTTTAGGAGGCCAAGGTGGGTAGATCACAAGGTCACAATCCTGGCTAAAACGGTAGCCTCTGGGCTCATCCTGGACAATGTCTGAAGCCCAAGCCCTGGAGGGCTGTCAGCAGCATGGGTGATGGTGATGTGCTTCCAGGGGCCTGTGAACCTGTCCAGATCATCCTGGCCAGCACAGTGAAACCTCGTCTCTACTAAAAATACAAAAAAATTACCCTGGCATGGTGGCGGGCGCCTGTAATCCCAGCTACTCGGGAGGCTGAGGCAGGAGAATGACTTGAACCTGGGAGGCAGAGGTTGCAGTGAGCCGAGATTGCGCCACTGTACTCCAGCCTGGGCAACAGAGAGAGACTGTGTCTCAAAAAAAAGAAAAAGAAAAAAGGTTGGAGAATGAGCATACAATGTTGAAGGTGGTAAATAACTTTCTTTTATTATTGTTCTTTTTTAAATTTTACTTTAAGTTCTGGGATACATGTGCAGAACGTGCAAGTATACACAGGTATACACGTGCCATGGTGGTTTGCTGCACCTATCAACCCGTCATCTAGGTTTTAAGCCCTGCATGCATTAGGTATTTGTCCTAATACTCTCCCTTCCCTTACCCCCCAAGCACCAACAGTCCCTGGTGTGTGATGTTCCCCTCCCTGTGTCCATGTGTTCTCATTGTTCAACTCCCACTTATGAGTGAGAACATGTGGTGTCTGGTTTTCTGTTCCTGTGTTAGTTTGCTGAGAATGATGGCTTCCAGCTTCATTCATGTCCCTGCAAGGGACATAAACTCATTCTTTTGTATAGCTGATTAGCATTCCATGGTGAATATGTGCCACATTTTCTTTATCCAGTCTATCATCAATGGACATTTGGGTTGGTTCCAAATCTTTGCTACTGTGAATAGTGCTACAATAAACATATGTGTGCATGTGTCTTTATAGTGTAGAATGGTTTATAACCCTTTGGGTATACACCCAGTAATGGGATTGCTGGGTCAAATGGTATTTCTGGTTCTAGATCCTTGAGGAATTGCCACACTGTCTTCCACAATGGTTGAATTAATTTGCACTCCCACCAACAGTGTAAAAGCATTCCTATTTCTCCACAGTCTCACCAGAATCTACAAGGAACTTAAACAAATTTACAAGGAAAGAAACCAAACAACCCCATCAAAAAGTGGGTGAAGGATATGAACAGATACTTCTCAGAATAACTAAGTATGAAAACAAAGACAGGAACTATAAAATAAAAGACTAGTAAATTTCACCAAATAAAAATTTTTTGATGTGTTCCAAAACATACTTTTTAAAAGGACAAAATTTTATATATTATAATATATAATATGTAATATTTTATCTTAAGAGCTAATATATAAAGAACTCTTACAAATCAATAAAATAAAGATCAACCTTCCCAATAGAAAATGGTCAATGGACATGAAATATAAATTTATAAAAGAAATACGAACAGTTAATAAAAAATTCTACCCCTTTTACTGGCAAATAAATGCAAATAAAACAACAAGATAGCATCCGCACCTATTAAATTGGCAAAGGTTAACCAGAAAAATGTTAGCCAGTACTGGCAGATGTGTGGGAAAGTTGGCATTCCTATATACTATATTTTTAGAAATGTGAATATCTTTCCAGTAAGTATTAAAAATCATAATATTATGCATACGTTTTAGCCCAGCAATAATCATAAATAGGCACAAACATTTGGCTATTAGAATGCTGAATTGAAGCATTATTATTATTATATTAGTTATATTAGCAAAAAAGCCTGTGGAAACAAGATAAATACAAAAATAATATTAATCACCTATATTAATCAAACTCTGGTACCTGCAAACAGCAGAATATGATCCAGTCATTAAGAATGGAACTAGAGGGGAACAAAAGTGTCTGCAACTGATAATTCAGCCATTCAACTATGTTCATTCACTCAACATCTACTCACTGAGCACATACTCAATATTCAGTACTGCTGACAACAAGATGAACAGAACAGAATCCCTACCATCAAGAAACTGCCATTTTATTGTGGGAGACATTTGGTTAATGATACAACAGAGGTATGAACTGAGTGTGGCCATATTCTCTCCTCCCCCACCAAAAAAAAAAAAAGGTCTCTCCTGGCAAGTGATCCAGATTTGGAAGAATCAATAGCAGCAATTAGCAGTTCTAAACCATGAGTAAAATGTTTAGGGACAGAGATAGGATCAAACAGAGAAGGAATGTAATTGTTGAAACTCCAAGCCCAAAAAGCATGTGTATTAGTTATCTATTGCTACATAACAATAT
The DNA here is from genome assembly GCF_000951035.1 of Colobus angolensis palliatus. NCBI lineage: Eukaryota > Metazoa > Chordata > Mammalia > Primates > Cercopithecidae > Colobus > Colobus angolensis. The sequence continues at coordinate 3,260,063 of NW_012123154.1, read as the reverse complement.
TATAATACCATCAACTGAGCAGCTTAAAATAACTTACATTTATTGTCTCACAGTTTCTGACAGTGGTTCAGGGTCTGATCATGGCTTAACTGGGTTCCCTACTTCAGAGCTTTACAAGGCTGCAATTAAGATGTCAGCCATCTCTGTGATCTCATCTGATGACCTGACTGGGGAAGAAGTCACTTCCAAGTTCATGTGGTTGTCGGCAGGATTCAGGTCCTTGTGGGCTGTTGGACTGACGGGCTCAGTTTCTTGCTGGCTGTTGGTCCCTCTCAGTTCTCAGCTGTTTGTTGGCCAGGAGCCTCTCTCAGATCTTTGCTCATGGGCCTTCACAACATACTCACTTGCTTCATCAAAGCCAGAAATATAATCATGAGAGTGTCATCCTGTCACCATTGCCATTATATGGGTTAGAAGAAACTCACAGGTCCTTCCTATCCTGCAAGGGGCAAGATTCTACAAAGGCACTGGGAGGCAGAGATCATTTGAAACAATCCTAGAGTCTGTTCACAACAGGGCAGAAGAGAGAAACATTAGTTCACTGAAGCTGAGTTATCGGGGAAGCCAAATCAAAGGTGTGGTTTGGGGTGGAGAATTCCCAAACTGAGTCCAATGGCATTGTCTTGGCCTCACTGTCGACAAAATCATCCCCATATTTGCAAAGTGGCCCATCCCGTAAGTTCTTCTAAGCATGAGTATGGTTTATCTGGGGCAGGAAGCTCAGACTCAAGTATCCACAAGGGCTGGGCAGGTAACATAATCCATACAGTTTTCCTCTTAAAGGAAAGTTGGAGACTGGGGCAAACCAGACGCACATGGCCCATCATAAAGGAACTGCTGCCAGGCAGCTCAAGGAGATTGTTGTCCATGCAGGAATGCAGTCCTATTCCTGCCAGAATTTCTTACTTTACAAAGAAGCCCCTTAAACCACATTTGTCCGTGAAATTTCCCAAAATTTTAAATTATTTGTGGGCTAAACAAAACATACCTGCCAGCCAGATTCAGCTCCCAAGGCCTCAATTTCAGACCCCAACCTAGCAACCTATCCTGACTTTGCAAGGATACAGAGCAAGGCCATTTGCTGAATTTCAAGCTAATATTTTCCACTCTGCTAGCTCCTGGCTGTTACTAACATGTTCTCTTCTCTTTTGAGTTTCTAATTGTGTGAACTCCTCACATTCAAAGCAGACCAGCCTGCTGATTAGTTTTAAATTTCAGGAGCTTTAAAGTCTCCAGATTTGGAAGTAAGCGGACTCTCATTAAGAAGTCATTTGATAAAAATTAATCCCTCCAGGAATATCTTGGACTCAGAAGAAAGCCTCAGCTCTCTCATTAGCTGGTTTTAAGTATCCAGTCCACCTTGGAGGCCCCAATCCTCCCTGGGTTTGACTCTGAGGCTCCAGACAGCTGCCACCGTGTCTGGGGACCAGATGCCGGTGATTTTAAAATCACAGGGAAGGACGCAGCAGAACTTCGAACTCAAAGGCTACAGCAAGCCCCCTGCTCCCTGAGCCCGACTCCTCGGATTTAATCACTTCCCTTTGAGCCTGAGAACGAAGGGACAGATTTTCATCTGACTGAGTAGATTTCAGAGCTTACGTCGCCTAATCCTTGCAGATTTGTCACTGACCTAGCAAAGAGAATAACTAAATGAGTGTTTGGGGGTCACCACGGGGGAGCTCCTGGGAGAAGAAACATCCCTCTGGGCTCATCCTGGACAATGTGCGGAGCCCAAGCCCTAGAGATCTGTCGGCAGCATGGGTGGTGGCGACGTGCTTCCCGGGACCTGTGAACCTGTCCACAACCAGCCCCAACTTTAATCTCTAATCCAGTTATGAAAACTTTTACGTAAGTGTTTGGGAAGCAAGGCAGCTTTCGTAGTTTTTTTTCCTAAATGTTTCTATTTTTATTTTTTGAACAGATAACACATGCACATGGTTTTTTAAAAACATTAAACAGAACAAAAGGGAAGACCATGAAAAGTAAATCCCCCATCCCTACTTTTGTATCCCAATTCCCCACCCCAGGGCAATTGCTGTTATAAGTTTCTCCTGAAGAAAGACGGATGTTTTTAAATTTTCCAATCTGGCCTCAAAAATAGCCAAAGGCCAAACAGAGCCCACAATAATGTAATTAAAACGAGTGATGGAGCTATACACATGACATGTCATAGGAAGAGAAAGATCACAAACACAAACTCACACTCGCAGAGCACACAAAATCAGTGTGTGTGTATGCAGAGTGTCTTTGTGTGTGAAGAGTGTGTGGGTGTGAAGGATTTGTAGGTATATTGTGTGTGCACTTGTGCATGTACTACATGTGTGCCAGGCTGTGTGTGTGTGTACGTGTGTGTGTGTGTGTGTCGCCCTCATCTCTCTGGAAACTTCAGTCAATTCCATAAACATTTATTGTGTGCTGTGTGCCAGGCCCTGTTCCCAGTGCTGTGGGTTATACCGAGATAAATTATACAAGGTCCCTGGCTTTGGGGAGCTTACAATAAGAATAACTCACATTGGATTGGCCCCTTTCCCTTTACAGGGGAATTTTCAGGCTAGTTATGTCATAACTCAGGCTGGCTGCAGCCCGAGGCATGATGGGACTTAAGCAGCCAGGGCTGAGCTGGCAGGAGGAAGAAGCCCCAGTGGGGGATGGGTACATGGAACCAGCAGCAGAGGCTGGGTCTCCGCAGACTGCTAAGGACCAGGGACTTGGGCCACAGGCGCCAACCCCTCGAGCAGGTTCAGATAGGCACCTGTGTCAAAGAGGCCAGATGCATGCTGCATTAGCCTGGCAATTCTGTTCCTACAGCAGCACTGCTTCATAGCCCAGCTCTGCCACTAATTACAAGTGTGATCCTGGGCAAATCGCTTAACCTCTGCTCATCTCTTCAACAAAGACAGATGAAGATGACAGTTTCCTCCTCCCAGAGCTGATATGAGGATTAGTGAAGCAAGGAAAGCAAATACATAGCGTGGTGTTACTCAGTAAATGCTCAGTACAGGGCAGCATGGCTGCTGTTATTATATTGCTATTATTCAACAACACAAAACTCTTGAATCTCCACAATTTAATACAAGAAGGGGGATCCCCTGGTTTAGAGGAATGCCTGATCAAGGGCCCTTGAATTTATCCTCTTAAATGTTGCTTTCCATTTGTGGACCCTCATTTTGATTCTGGCTCTTTCTGCCTCTCCTGGTCAGCTCCAGCCCCAAAAAAGCATAATGGAAACAGGGCAGAATTTTCAAAAAGTTTTGCTAAATTTTAAGTCAAATCAGCACACTACTTACAAAGAATCTAACTCTACCGCATCTTGCCAGCTCACCGTGGCTTTCAGGCCCATCTCTCAACATGGAACCCCAAGGAAAGAGGCAGCTTTGCATGAGTCCCTCATTTCCTGGCTCAAGTCCAGTAGGCACCATACTCACCTGTATTTTTTTTTTTTAATGCTGATGGTCAATATTTAATGTATACATTCAGCTCAGTCTGTTTTTTAAGAACCACAGATGATTCTGATATATAACCAGGATTGAAATCCATACTAATTCACAGATAGAATTCTATCTGTACAGTAGAGCGAAGATTTAGTGGTCAGGACTAAGAAGGAGTTTCTAAATCTGTGATTGCTAACCCTGACTGCACATTAGAATCACTGAGGAAGCTTTCAAAAACCCCAAGCCCTGAGCTAAATCCTCAAGACCAATTACATAAGAGCACCCCAGGTGGCCCCCGGAGAGCATCTTGCACTTGGAAACGGGGTAGAATTAAGAGAAGAGGGGAACTCTGACACAGGATTCTGAAATTATAAAAACCTTTTGAAGCTGGGGCTGTGGTTCTTTTTATTTGGTTTTGCCTTCTGATTTATTTATTTCAACTTTTATTTTAAGTTCAGGATACATGTGTGGGTTTGTTACAAAGGTAAACTTGTCTCATGGGGGTTTGTGGTACAGAGTATTTCATCACCAATCACTAGTATTAAGCCTAGTACCCATTAGTTATTTTTCCTGATCCTCTTCCTTCTCCCACCCTCCACCCTCCAACAGGCCCCGGTGTGTGTTGTTCCCCTCTATGTGTCCATGTGTTCTCATGTGGGAGCTGTGGTTCTTAATGGCCTCCCCATCAAGTCGGGAGTCCTTTATATACAATGCATATATTATGTGTACATGCAAGTGTTATTTATTTATTTTTGAAAGATACCCAGCCCCCAAACCAGACCCAGTGAATCCGAATTTTCTGGGATGTGAGCCCTGGGCAGATTAATTAAAAACCTCCACAGATTGTTTTTATGCTCACCGTTGGTTAAGAATCTCATTTAGAAAAAGAAAAACACAAGTATGACCAAAGTTTTTAAGAAGAGGAGAGATTCATTAAAATAGATAGGAAACTATATTATAAAGACACAATAATTAAAACACTGTGGTGATGTGTAGCAAAGGCATATACATTGATGGAATAGAATAAAATTTCCAGAAATTGACATAGATCTATAAAAGTCAACGTAGTATATGGCATTTTTAATCAATCGTCATGATGTTGAGACAACATTATGCCCATTTGGGAAAAATTTGTAAGAATCTTAGCCCATACCACACCCCAAAATTAATTCTAGCTTTTTTAAAATTTTATGTAAAAATAAACCATAAGGACTCTGAAAACATGGGTGAACAATTTTAGAAACTAGGTATGGAGAATGGTTTTCTAAGCATGACACCAAAGGCAGAAAACATAAAGGAAAAGCCTGTCAAATTTGATTATAACACATAAAAAACAGTAACAACTTAATATGTAAAAAACCATCATAAATAAAACTGAAGGGCAGCTGATACACAGCAGAACATATGTTTGCCATTTATGATGATATCCTTAATATAGAAGCAGCTCATTTAACTCAAAAAGAAACAGTGAATACCCAACAAACAGGAGCACATAGGATGTGAAAACGCAATTAATAATAGAAAAATTATAAACTGGCTGGTATATATTAGTGTATATGTCACATGACTAGAAATCAAAGAAACACAAAATAAAGCAATAATAAAATCTCACCTTCCTCAAATGAAATTTTTTTAAGTGAATTAGAATGATCCAGTGTTGGCTAGAATATAGGGACAGGGGAGTTATCATTTATTGCAGGCAGAAGTACAAATTCACCCACTGATCCAGCAGTTCCACCATTTCCAAGACTTCACCCTGAGGGAGGGGTGGATGCACACAAAGGTCATATAATTTTGTATTGTGTACAGGTTCAATAATGATATCCTTCAGAGCGCCTTTACAATGGTGAAAAATAAATAAAGACTCACTGGTAGGAGATTTTAGCTACCTATGTAATGTTTTTCCTTTGAAAATGACTGAAAGTGAATGCAATAAAATATTAATAGTTGTTAACTGCACAGGGTGGGAGTACAGATGTCTATTATGTTGTTCTTTGCCCTTTTCTAGAACTTTAAATTATTTCCAGATTGTGGTCAAACATGTTGTTATGGGAGAGTAATCGCTGGCATGGAAAATAGTAAAAATATATTTTCAGTGAAAATAAATACAGCTTTAAATACAGATTTATTGAGTATATTCTAAATTTTATTTTAAAAATGTGGATGTCAAGAAAAAACTTGGCGTGCCAAGTTATTTAGGGGCTGGTTAGGTACATAATTTTTATTTTCTTCTTTGTGCTTTTCCGTTTTCTGTATTGAGCATGTATTACTTTTGAAACATACTGAAATCATACCTAAACATACTTAGAAGGCAAGTCTAATTCCTATGCATCATGATTCTGAACATAAATGAAACTTCTTTTTACAGGTATCTGTGAAGAGCCAGTTGATGTCACCTTAGAGGTCACATTGAACTTCTCAATGTGAAAAATTGGGACAAAGTGAGCAGAGTTCCAGTTTTTTAAGATTCCTTCTAGCAAAGTTCTGATGTTATCCATTCAATAAGTATTCATTGAGCACCATGTTAATCAGGATTCTTGGGACACTTTTCAAAAGAAGACATATATGCAGCCAACAATCATTTGAATAAAAGCCCAACGTCCCTGATCATTAGAGAAATGCAAATCAAAACTACAATGAGACGCCACCTAATACCAGTCAGAATGGCTAGTATTAAAGAGTCAAAAAATGACAGATGCTGGTGAGGTTGTGGAGAAAAAGGAACGCTTATACACTGTTGGTGGGAATGTAAGTTAGTTCAACCATTGCAGAAGACAGTGTGGCAGTTCCTCAAAGATCTAAAGACAGAAATACCATTTGACTCAGCAATCCCATTACTAGGTATATGCCCAAAGGAATATAAAACATTCTGATATAAAGACACATGCATGATATGTTCATTGCATCACTATTCACAATAGCAAAGACAATGAATCACCCTAAATGTCCATCAATAATAAACTGGATAAAGAAAATGTAGTACATATACATCATGGAATATTATGCAGCCATAAAAAAGAACAAGATCATGACTTTTTTGGGGACATGGATCAAGCTAGAGGCTATTATTCTTAGCAAACTAATACAGGAATGGAAAACCAAATACTGGACGTTCTCACTTACAAGTGAGAGTTAAATGACAAGAACATGTGGGAGCAACACACACTGGGGTTTTTTGGAAAGTGGAGAGTGAGAGGAGGGAGAGGATCAGGAGAAATAACTAACGGGTACTAGGCTTAATACCTGGGTGATGAAATAATCTGTACTACAGACCCCCATGACTCAAGTTTACCTATGTTAACAAACCTGCACTTGTACCCTTGAACTTAAAAGTTAAAAACAAAAATGACTTAAGTTTATCGGAAAAGTTATTGGCTCACAAAGCTGATGGTCTAGTGATAGGGGGACCAGGCTCAGATAGATCCAGGATTTAATCTCTTTCCATCTCCCAGGTCACCTCTGTGCTGGCTTCATTCTCAGGTAGCCTCTTCCCTAGGTGCAAAGGTGGCCAGTGGCAATTGTAGATGTTTAAATTATATCTCATTTCATTATAACATACTTATAACCATCAAAAAAGAGGGACCCTCCTCTTCACTGGCTCCAATCAAAGTTCAGGGGAATTCTCCTTAGATTTACATGGTCAGGTAATGCCTGAAACCATCCACGTGGCCAGAAAAAATGAACCTACTGATTAGCCAATCCTGGGTCACATGTTCACTATAAAGCTTGGGAGGGAGATTAGCCCCCTCTAAACCAAGGGCCATGGGAAAGGGAATGGATTGGCTCCCCAAGGGAAAAACCAGGGTGTAGTTACAGGAATTAGGATTGATGCTAGACAGACAAAAATGGCAGATGTCCTCTTCAAGTATGCATACACAAACTAAATGACTCCATGCATGGGCAACCACCTGCCATTGAGCTCCCTCCATTTCCATAATGTAATAAGCCTCGGGAGGTCACTAAGGTAATACTGCATGTTCTTAAAAGTCTCTTGGTCAGGAAGAACAGCTAGAATCTGTGGCCATGCTTTTGTCCTCCCAAATTCATTTTCTAATTGCTCACCCCTCACACTCCCTATTTCCCTTCCTTGATTTATAGTTTCCAAAGCACTTGTCACCACCTGGTATAGTATATATTGCATTTGTTTGTCATTTATCTTTTACCACTGGGAAGCATGCTCCTTGAGAGCAAATCTCTGTCTTGTTCATTACTGTATCTCCAATGCCTAGAACAGTGCCTGACCCACAGCTGGTGCTCAGAGATATTTGCTGGCTAAATGTATGGGTAGATAAAGGGATGAACAAATGGATGGATGAATGCAATAATGAATGGACAAATGGGTTATTAAATGGATAAATGGATGGATGAATGCAAGGATAAATGGGTTATCAAGTGGGTAAACAAATGGATGGATGGATGGACGGATGGATGGGCGGATGAAAGGATGAAAGGAAGAATGAAAGAATTTCACCTCTAATCTCAAAAAAACATCAAGCTGCCTTTTAAAGCTTTGCTCCAACATGGATTTAACCACCCCAACCCTGTAGCAGAGCTAAACTAGCTGGGATATTCGAATTAACAAACGCTAAGAGAGAACAAAAGAGAAGCAAACACTGAGAAACTCCCACCCCTACTACCCGCTGAAAAGTTAGAAAAACACTCTGGATAACCAAGCAGAGCATATAATCCTGCCACAGTTAACTTGCTCCCAGAACTCTTAAGCCTTATAGCATGTCACACACTGTCTTGATGCAACAAGATAGTCTCTGGACCACAGAGGTTGATGCAACTCAAACTCTCCTTCCCTCACCAAGGACTGTCTTACTAGACATCCTCACTGCACATAACAAGAGAACCTGAGCTCAGCCCTGAATGATCCTATGAGTTCTTTCCCAGGTTCTTCTTCTGGTCTGCAAGACATACCTCTTTTCCAGCTGCATAGCCCTGGAAAAACCCTGTAACTACACTCCCTGCCCCTACAGAAAGTCTTCCACCAAAGCTTAGCACTATAGTAATGCCTTAATTCAATACGGAAACAATAATTCGTATAAAACACTTCCACCAAGGAATTAGGGGAAGGTGGGAAATCACTGCTTTACAAGACCAAAGGAAGAAGGTTCAGAGACTACAGAACTTAAAGTCATTCCAAGTTTATTGACCTTCCCTGTTCATAAGTATTTTTCTGACTATTCTCTGATACGTAAGGCAGAAAACAGAGAGGAAAATACCTGAAGAGTCTTCGGGACTGTTCTGGGAAAGCAACTCCCGGAATAAATTGAATGTTCACCTCAGCTTGGCAAGTGGTAGTAGGGATTGTTATATAACGATGAAGGCTATCTGGGGTGATCACTATGTCCCAAGCACCAAGTTATTCACTTTACATACTCAATGTCATTGAATCCTCTTGACAAACTGAATCCCCATTTGATGGAGGAGGAAGCTAAGTCATGAAGGTTAAGTAACCTACCCAGTCACCCAGCTAGGCAGTGTCAGGGACAGGATTTGAACCCAGGCCATCTGACTCCAGCTGCCACACTCCTGACCACCATACCTTGTATATATTTCTTTCCCCTAGCTATCGGTCAGACCTAGGAAGTGCATCCTTATTTTTGTAGTCTCAGGCTGGTGGCTGAGATGAGCACAAGGACATCTGAGCCCTATTTGCAGCCCACATCTCCTTACTGATAATATTCTCACATCAGTATTTCTCACCTCTATACATCTCTGGACATCACCAAAGTATTGCATTGGAAAAAGCCCATTGCCTTCACCTCTGAGTTCGTGATCTATGACTTTTCAGCCTCCGAAAAGATGCAAGCATAGAATTTACAGAAGCGTCATGCTCTAGGACTGCCATGCTCCCTGTTATCAAAGTTGCCTTGCAGGCAACAGAGCATTTTTGTATTAGAGTGATGGGAATGACACTCTGACGCCTGGTAGCTTAACCTCTTAAGTGGCCCCAAGCAATCAGTCCTGGAAAATTAGCAAACATTCTGTATTAGTTCAGGCTGCCACTACAAAATACCCTAGACTGGGTGGCTTGAACAATAAAAATGTATTTTCTCACAGTTCTGGAGGCTAAAGGTCTGAGGTTAAGAAATGAGAGACAGAGAACATTAGTGTGAATGCTCTGATGTCTCTTCTTATAAGAACACGAATTCCATCATAAGGGCCCTACTCACGTGACCTCATCTAAACCGACTTGCTTCTCAAAGACCCCATCTCCAAATACCATCCCACTGGGGATCAGGGCATCAACATATGAATTTTCGGTAGGCACAAATCAGTTCGTAGCACACTCCCGAACTAAATAGAAAATCATTCCTAAGAACCCAAAGAAGGATCTCTATGGCAGAATCATGCCAGCTGGTAGAAAAAGAGCTAAGACAGTAACTTCCTGGCTCAGCAAGAAGGCAGTAATAAATGGTTCCAACAGCTATCAGGTGCCAGGAATGAGCTGAAACATTTTACATGCATCACCTTAAATTAACATGGTGAGGTTGGTACCATTACATGCCCATTTTACAGAAGAGAAAAGTGGAGTCACAGAGAGGTGGGGTGAACTTGCCCAAGCTCATATGGGTAGTCAGTAGCACCAGGATTTGATGCAGGGAGTCTGACTCTAGAGCCCCACACTTCACTTTATTTGGCTGTCTTCCCACTAACCTCCCTTGGGGAAAGGCTAACCTGATCCTTTCTCAGAACACTGACACATTGAGAGGTGTATCAAAGCATAGTCTCACTCTCCCTGGCTTCAAAACCTAGCCCTACTACTTCCTAACTGTGTGTTCTTGGGTAAGTTTCTTAACCCAGCTATGCCTGAGTTTCCTTACCTGTTAAATGATGATAACCAATAGCTTCTACATAATAGGGTCACTGTGAAGGTTTAATGAAATAATAGATAGAAGCTCTTAGTCCTGCACATAGCACATAATAAGTGCTCAAAACAATTAACTCGAAATATTGTGATTATGCCTTCAGGGAGCCTCTCTGCAACCAGTTGAAAAACTGCCTGGTCACATGTTCCACCATCCCCTGTCTAATGGGACATCAGCACAGCCACTGGAACTGCAAAACCACTGGGCTCTGTGCTTGGCACCGTGTAGGTGCTCAGTAAACATTTGTTAAATGAATGAATGGATCATCCAAATAACCTCCAGCTCCAATGATGAAGTCCTCTCTCACCGTCCTGGAATGCACATTGATTTGTTCTGGATTTCTTGATAATTAATCTCTTGATGAAATTTAAGATCTGTTAATTACCCCTGATTAATTAGGGTGAACTTTTTAATTGCTTCCCTAAGCTGAAATACACTGTCAATAGGCTCCATAATTAGTGACCCAGTAATCAGTTTTAAACCAATTATCCCAGGGTAACAAGTGAAACTAGGCAAGAGGTGCCCCAGGGGCTTGGGCCAATTTCAGTAGAACTTAGAATAATACAAATTGGCACTTATGTGGGTGAAGAATGCATGTTCAGTGTAATTGGAAATACGGATACTCGGATTCTCTTGGGTATTTCATTTGTCTGGCTTTTCACTGCTGTGTTATTTGAAAACAATAACGTAAGTGTACCTTCCACACACCCAGTGAAAAACCTGGAGCAGGTTTTTGGGGCTCCTGACTGCCTTTGGATACAATAAGGGGTAGCATGCTAGACTGTGCAGGTTGTGTACTGCATAATTCCAGGGACACTATTCACACTACAGTCTTTGTGAATGGCACCCCCAAAGGTTGTGAAGTACATAACCTGAGTGCAATAACCCATTGTTCACGTGATGCAAAGAATAGGGACCCAGTCATCAAGAATTCCCCCAAAGACAATGATGGGATTGGAGGCACGCTGGGCTTTCCCAAGATGGGAAAATGTAAGTGGCAGGCACTTTTCAAGGTCTGTCTAGAACTGTGGAGTTGTATCACATGCACATTTGATTTCTGCAAATCCAACCACTTTGATTTGGGAAAAAATTAAGAAAAAGAAATAATAACTTAAATAATATAGGCAATTCTGCCTGCCACTTCATTCAGTATGTGCACACCCCATCATGAGCCTGAAATGGGGCTTCAAATCTGCTACTCTTTGTGTGCCTCTTATAAAGAGAATACCACACCATATAGAGTGTTTAAAGATTGGTGCTCTTTTTTTTCAGCTTTATTAACTTTTTAAAACAGCAGGACCTCTAATCTAGCCATTCATTTGGTGTCCAACTGAAGAAACAGATTTCTTCCTATAGTGGAGAGAAAATGGCTGGGCTGGTCTTTTTGAAATTGGTAGAGCAACCTCCAACATGGTGCCTTCCTAAGTGATTTTCAAGAGTAATTTTGACAATGTTAAGTGGTTTTTTTTCTCTTTTTCTTCCTACTTGAGATGTTTTTTCTCTTCTGCTTACTTGAGTCCCTAAGGTGAAGCAAAATTCCAATTTGGGGGAGCTGGGTATTAATTGTCTGGCTAGGGAACTCTTTCTCAATGTGTAAGATTCCTGGTAGACCAGTTGGTTCTCAAGATGTGGCTGGACCAATTGCATTAGAAGGACCCAGGATGTTTGTCTTTTTTAAGCACAGGTTCTTCATACCTGCCCCAGATCTACGTCAGGATAGTTAGTAATGAGGCTCAGGACTCTGCATTATAAGTTCCATGTAATTCTGATATATATTCTCAACTATAAGCTAAGGTAAAGGTAGGAAGAGTGCCAATGTTATTCATGTCTGTCCTCAGACCCTGGAACAAGCTTAGCACATGGTATAAGTTTTAAAAATATCGATTGACTGAAGGAAAACAAGCCTCTGACCCTAATCCTTTGTTTTGACTTAGCAATCCACAGAGCAAGGGTTAAGATATCAGCCCAGCTGGGCCTTACAAAGGAGGAATAGATCCATCTTCTCCCGTGTTCTCTTCCTTCTTAGAGTTTCTCCAGGATGAAGGCCTGAGGCCTGCCTTGGTAAACTCTACAGCTCAGCTTGTGCCCTGCCACCTGCTTTATGGCCTCTGTGCAACATCTCACAGAAGCCATTAGCCATTCATTTAATGCCTAATCCTCTAATCCAACTGTTTGTTGATTTGCCAAGTGAGGAATATGCAGAGACACAAGCCACTTGTTCCCAGAGTTCTTTCCAGCCGGTGAGTGGGAGGCAGCTGGAGAAGAGACTTTAGGTTTTGTTCCTTGAAGCAGGGAATCCCAGTGTGATACTGGGATATAGCTGCTCCATCCGGGCCCTTCTGATGTTGGGGTATCCCCAAGAGTAGTTCCTAAAAAGACCAGGACACCCCAACAGTCCCCAGCGGTCTATCTGCTCAGAAATGCAGCAGGATGGTCCTACATTGAGAATATAATCGGACTGCCACATTTTACCCAAATATCTCATTCATTCAGGAAGCATTTACTGAGCAACTGCTTATGCCAGACTCTGCTTGAGGAACAAAGGAACAAGGCAGATTCAGATCTCTGTTTTGTGGAGCTGCCAACAAGCCTCGTGCATTCCCAATCCCGTGTTCCTCCAGCAGAGGACGGATCCTCTCGGAAGGCCTGAACTGCCCACTCTCAGTCAAGTTCCCTTGCAGCCGTCCTCTGGGCTGCCCCCAGTGATGCCTTCTTCCCAGGCTCTCCTCCTCCTTATTTAAAATGTGGGAAGGGAAGGGCTGGTGACTTGACTGTGACTTGATTTGACTCTGAGAGTTAGGACCTGATTCACAAGAAGCCTTAGGAATCCTCAAACATCTGTTGGTTGCATTCCCTATGCCAGATGTCTCCATTTGTCCTACTAGACCTTCTCTCCACTTCCTTGCATCTTCCTCTCTGTGCCAGGGGCTAAGCTGGCTGCATTATATCCATGGGCTGCCATGCCCTCGTGTTCCAGGTGGATTTGGCCAATGAGAAACACCAGGAGCAGGAAGGAAGGTGGTCAGGATATTTATTTCTCTGGTTCCATCTCTGAGAGGTAAGCTTAGGCTGGCTGTGCCCCTGAAAAGAAAGTCACTGTACCTCTCAAAGAGGCTTGCTCTACTCAGCTCCCGCTCCCCTCATCCCTTTGATGTGTGGGAGGTGGCAACTCCACCACCGCCAGTCCCAGGTCTTGCACCACGCCTCAGATCCCCCACCACCCTACTCACAGTCTTGTGCTCAGTCTCCTTCTTAATAAATCCTTCTCAAATTAGACTAACTTGGTTGTGCCATCTGTTTTCTTAGTACAATGTGACTAACAAACTCACTCTCATCACTCTTTTCTCTGATACTCTCTGTGAAGAAGCAAAAACCAAGGTTGCAAGCTCAGTCCCTCAGGCCACATCCGGCCCACAGATCTGTCTTGTTGGGCCTTCCATGCTGGGATCTCATATGCTTTTATATTTGAGAAAATAGTTGTCACCACTAAAAAATAAGATGTTTTACATAAAAAAAAAAATTCCAACTTCTCTTGAAAAGTAGAAATGCTGGCAGCACTAGGCCTATAATTCTGCATGACATCACTGGGCTAGAGCTGAGGGTCAGCTGCCCACCCTAAGCCAGGATGTAGTATTTCCTGTTTGCTGCAGTCTCCACCACTCCCTATAGTATCCTCGATATTGAGACTGCTCTTCAGATCCCATTTATCATTGTACTTGTGTAGTTTTTCTTAGAGTTACAAAAGAGAGAAAACATGTTCTGTTCCTATATTTAGTGAAAGAAAAAAAAGGAAAATAAAAACTAGATGGGGATAGGCAGAGGACAGAATGAACAGATTTCTTTTTATAAACAGACTTTTCTTAGTTTTTAATATTGAATTTCCTGCCTGCTTCACTCATTTTTTGTTACCTTTCAAACTCAAGACAAGCATTTGGATTTGGGGCCTTGAAATACAGCTTTAGCTAAATCCCTGTCTTAAAGGCTTCAAATGAGAGCTCAGAATGACAGAAAATAAATGAATTAAGACTGAATCAGGCTAAGGGGGGCTACATGGGTCTTAGAATAAGTCCATCTATACCCCACATTTTCTCATTTTCCCACCCCTGAGCTGCAGCCTCCCTGAAACCCAGACTCCAAGAAAAGGAAAAAAAAAAAAAAAAAAGCTGGGCCAATTCTAGAAAACTTTGTCATAGTTTATAGTTTATAGACGGTGACTATTATTGATAAATGTATTAGGCTGTTCTTGCATTGCTATAAAGAAACACCTGAGACTGGGTAATTTATAAAGAAAAGAAGTTTAATGGGCTCACAGTTCTGCAGGCTTTACAGGAAGCATGATGCTGGCATGTGCTCAGCTTTTAGGGAGGCCTCAGGAAGCTTCCAATCATGGCAGAAGGTGAAGGGGAGCAAGCATGTCACATAGTGAAAATAGCGGCAAGCAACAGAGAGTGTGTGGGGTGGGTGGTGCCACACACTTTTAAACAACCAGACCTCATGTGAACTCAGAGCAAGAGCTCACTTGAGGTGTGGGGGGTGTGCGATGGCCATTCATGAGGGATTTGCCCCATGCTCCAAACAGTTCCTACTAGGCCCCACCTCCAGCACTGGGAATTACAATTCAACATGATATTTGGGCATGGGTCAATATCCAAACTATATCAATAAGGAACTGATCTACTCTTGCCGTTTATACAGATCTTCATGTATATCACCTTACTTTTTGCTTTTAAAGCAATAGGAGTTAACCTTTGTTGAGTGTTATTTGTGACAAGGATTTTATACATGATCTCTTTTAAACATCGTCAGAATTCTGTGAAGGGGCTGTTATGACTCCACTTTACAGATAAAGAAATTGAGGTACAAAGAAGTTAAGTAACTTGGCCAAAATCACACAGCTCATAAGTGATGGAAATGAGATGTAAGCCTTTGCTTTTATAGTTTGATTTCTTATAACCTCAGAACAAATGTTTTTAAGAAGTTATAAACAAGCTGGGTATTCCTCACTGTTTAATTAGTAGAAACTTTGCTTTCTTTAGTGAATGACATAGTTGTCTTACCATGTCAGCACCTACAGATCCACCTCACTCACATCATTAATAGCTGCAGAGTATCTGGACATACAACAGATTATTTAACCAGACATTTAGGTTGTTTCTCAATGTTTCCCTATTACGAAAAGTGCTGCAATAAATTGTCCGTCGATCTGTCTATCTTTGCATACTTTTGTGCACAGCTCTATAAAGCAAATTACTACAGTCAGAATTGCTTTCTCAATGGTATGTGTATTTTAAATTTTGATAGCTACTGCCAGATTTTCCTCTAAAGTTATTGGACCAATTCAGAGTTCCCACCAATGGGAATTGCCTTTTTCACAACAACCTCATCAACAATGCATACTATTATTAATCTTTAATCTTTGCCAGACCAAGTGAAAACTCAATGGATTATTGTCCTTTTATTTGCATTTGTTATTATACTGGTCACTTGTAGTTTGTCTCCTGTAATTTGTTTATGTCTTTTGCCCATTTGGGAAAAGGGAAAGATAGTAGTATCTATCAAATATATTGATAAGTTTAATTCAGATAAGGTCAAGAGTTGAGAATGACCCCCAAAAGAATTTCAAGAAGAATCTCTGGTCCAGAGAGAGAGTGGAGATCTCCCAGATACGTTGATATGGCTGATGAGAATGGATTAATCCGGAGTCCTTACCTGCTGGTCTCAAAAAAAGGATTGACACAAGCCAGCAGGGCCATTCAAAGAACACCTTGGGATCCTCCTCCTTATAAGTGACAGTAGTTACTCCATGTCATGTTGCTTTCCTAACCTCCATACTAGTGGATCTACAGACAGGGAATGTCAACACCACATCAACTCCAGGGAATGTAGCCCTGGCATGGGAGAAAAATACAGGGGACAGCCCCTAAGGACAATGAACAAAGCAATCGCTGCATACAAAGGCACAACTCTAAAGACTAAATACCTTATTACTCAGTGGTGAACACTGGTAAACAAACTACAAAAAATGCGTCCAAAAATGCACTTGCTTTGAGTGAGATGTTTTCCCAGGGTTAGATAAGGGAAGAAAGAGAACAGTGAAGGGGATTCCTTTTCACATTTATCTCAATATTCTAGGCAAGATCAAAGCTTGTGCTGATTAAAAACACAAATTCCTGGGCTTCAAACCAGATGCATGGGTACCAGAATCTCCAGAGAGTCCTGGGAAGCTGTATGTTCAACAAGCACCCCAGGTGATTCACATCAGCAGAGAAGTTTGGGGAATATTGCCCAGGGACAGTGGTCCTCAATGCTGGCTGCACAGTAGAATCCCCTAGAAAGGATCCATTTATTAAGATTCTAGTTTATTGGTCTGGGGCCAGTTCTTATTGTTTGTTTGTTTGTTTGATTGGTTGGTTGGTTAGTTGTTTGGTTGCTTTGTTGTTAGTTTGCTTTGTTGGTTTATTAGTTGGTTGGTTGGTTGGTTGGTTGGTTGGTTGGTTGGTTGGTTAGCTGTTTGGTTACTTGCTTGCTTGCTTGTTTGTTTGTTTGGTTGGTTGGTTTAGTTAGCTGTTCCTTAGGTTGCTTGGTTGGTTTTAGCTCTTCTGCTGACAGTACCATGCTATCCATGTTGAGAAATACTGGCTAGTACCCTGACATCCAAAGTTGTCAGATGATCACAATTACATAGGGTGCTGAAATACCAATTTTACCATCTATTTTAATAAAAGTGCAGATTCACGGTCCTCAACTATGAAAAATGCTGATGGAACAGTTCTGGGATGGACCTTGGGAATTGATAGTTAGAATATCCAGTGGGACTACTGATCTAATTAACTTACAAGTTAAAATCCTCTCCTAGGAAGATAAGTCCACATGGTGTATTAACACAGAAAAAAATGGGATGTTAGAAGCAACAGCATTCGAGAAATAGAGGAAGAAGTGGCCTCTGTGTGTGTGTGTGGGGGGGGGGTGGTGTGGTGTGGTGTGTGGTGAAGGTGGAGCCAAGGAAATCCTTTTGGGAAGATCACCCACTCACCATTTTACATGTTATACCCTGGGTTTAGTTTGAACTAACAGTCAGGTTGTTGAATTCCACCATTACTCTGCAGAAGTACAACAAAGAAACCTTAACTAGATAGAAGAAATTTTTCTGGTCTCAAAAATAATTTCTAGTCTAAAAAAAATTCTAGATTAAAAAATTTTTTGCCATCTGAAGCCAGACATGGTGCTGCTCACCTGTAGTCTGAGCTACTTGGGAGGCTGAAGCAGAAGGATCACTTGAGCCCAGGAATTCAAGGCTGCAGTGAGCTATGATCACACCACTACACTCCAGCCTGGGTGACAGAGTGAGATCCTGTCTCTAAAATATAAAAAGAATAAGAAAATCAATAAATCTTTCAGCCTGAAATATTATCATTGATCTATGCAAGGCCCCTCCCCTGTTTATTGGGGTATCCCCTTTTAACCCCACTGCCTTTCCACACCATACACAACACAGCACTCTTTTCAAGATGCATCCTTATTGCTTTCTGTGTAACTAGTCTTCTAACTGCTGTATAGACCTCCAGGCTTTGCCTCTCCATCCTGCCATTGACACCAGGACTGCTGCCACCATTCATGCTGTGCGGATCATAATCATCCATGTCACCTTCTTTAGGAGCAGGCTCGCTGGTTCAGTGGATATTCTATTTGCTTCAGTATTGCTAGAATGCTCTGCAGAACAACTGTGCCAATATGTACTTCCTTCAACATACATAAGGGTCCTAGAAACCACCCTTCCCCACCAAAACTTAGTATAACCCAGCTTTCTAACTTTGCCAGTACAAAGTGACATCTTTTGGAATTCTTGTTTTGATTTTTTTTTTTCAAAGACAGGGTCTCACTCTGTCACCCAGGCTGGAGTGCATAACATGATCACGGCTCACTGCAGCCTCAAACTCCTGGGCTCAAGCGATCCATCCACCTCAGCCTCCAAAGTGGCTGAGACTACAGGTACATGTAGTCTGGATTTTTTTTATATTTTTTGTGGAGACTAGGTCTGGTCTTTTATATTGCCCAAGCTGGTCTCAAACTCGTGGTCTCAAGCGATCCTCCTGCCTCAGCCTCCCAAAATGCAAGGATTACAGGCATGAGTCACCATGCCCAGTCATTGCATTTCTCTTGTTACTAATGAGTTTGAGCACCTCTTCACATGCTTGTTCACCTCTTAAATTTCAAAATTTCTTTCACACCAGTCCACCTCTTATGGGATTAGTATCAAACTGATTTATCTTCCTACCAGGCATCATTTCAGAGGATTCTGTAAGAGTCTGGAATCCCTAACACTCAGGGAGTCCCATACCTCCTCCCTGACTATGAGAGCTAAGGATAGGTGTGCCCATACTGGTATTATTACTAATTGGTTTCCTGTAGAACAGAGGTAGATTCTTCTGGTGGTTGCTGCTGCTACTGCCCATTTCTTTAAGCAGAAGGAAGCAGGAAAACAATCTCTGACATCTTTGCATTGTCCAGGGCCTTAGAACTAAATCACCTATCCTAACCAATTTCATGCCCCACAGCCTGTTTTGCTCCCTGACTCAATTTCCCATGTACAGCCTCATGTCTCCTTTTGTACCTGACCCTGGGCATTCTTTTGCCCTCTTCACTGCCTATAACTCATATTCTCCTTCTGTCTGTGTGATAACTCCAATTGCCCATTTATTAGTCAAGTTTTCTGCCTTAGTTCATTCTGGTTGCTATAACAAATTAACACAGACAGGGTAGCATAAACAACAAACATTTATTTCTCACAGTTCTGGATGCTGGAGAATCCAAGATCAAGGTGCCATCAGATCCAGTGTCTGGTGAGGATCCTCTTCCTGGTTTGCAGAGGGTCATCTTCTTGTATCCTCTCACGTTAGACAGAGAGCTAGCTAGTTCTTGTGTCTCTTCTTATCAGGGCACTAATCCCTTTCACAATGGCTCCACTCTTATGAGCTAATTACCTCCCAAAGGTCCTATTTCCAAATACCATCACATTGGAGGTTAGAATTTCAACATATGAATTTTTGGGGAAACAAAAACATTCAGTCCATTGCAGTTCCTTTGGGTGCAAGTAACAGAAAACCCTCTAGGGAAACCATCGGAAGACGACTGGGATATCAGGCAGTTCATGGATATTTCAGACATCTAATCCCTGGAAAGAACAGAACTCAACAAAATTTAAGGGCTCTCCATAGTGAGTTTGTACATCTCCCCTCTGGAGCAGTGACCCCGCAAACTGTTGTGCACACCTCCTTAGGAATGACAAGACAACTCACTGAGATATAGGAAGGAAGCATGCAAATTTCTATTTCTACTTAGTATGATCTCATTTTAATTTTTCCTAATTTGTATGCTTTATAATATACGTAATATCACATTTGTACAATTTAGAAAGAAATAAACATACGCCTGTTGTGGATGTGATCAAAAAATTATTTGAAAAAGAATTATGCAAAATGTTGTCCAAGAACCAGCAGAAGGGGCATCTTCTGAGGACTTGTTGGAAATGCATAACCTCAGGCGTCACCCAGACCTATTTCATTTCCACAACCCTGTGACTTCCCAAATCCAATTCCTAACTTTAGAATGGGGGACTTCTGTTTCCTCCATCATCTTCCTTTCTCTGACATCTTTCCCCTATCAACTCATTCCCCTTCCTCCAGTTTAAAACAATTTTTTTTTACTGGGTATATACCCAAAAGAAAATAAATTGCTTTGCCCAAAAGACATGTGCACTCATATGTTCACGGCAGCACTGTTCACAATAGCAAAGACATGGACTCAACCTAGATGCCCATCAGCAACGAATTGGATAAAGAAAATGTGGTACATATACACCATAGAATACTACACAGCCATAAAAAGGAATGAGATCACGTCCTTTGCAGCAACATAGATGCAGCTGGAGGCCATTATCCTAAGTGAATTAACGCAGGTACACAAAACCAAATACTGCATCTCCACACTTATAAGTGGGAGCTAAACATTGAATGCACATGGACATAAATATGACAATAGATACTAGGGACTACTAGAGGACAGTGTGCAAAAGGAGGGCAAGGGGTAAAAAAACTACCTATTGGGTACTGTGCTCACTACCTGAGTAATGGGATTAACTTTACCCCAAACCTCAGCATCATGCAATATACCCACGTAGCAAGCATGCACTTGTACCCTCTGAATCTAAAATAAAAGTTGAAATTATAAAAAATAAAAACAAGCTTCTATGGGTGTGAATGGATATAGACAGATGGGAACAGAGTGGTGAGAGAGGGTGGTTAAGGAGAGATTGAATGTTTTCTTGACCAGCATTAGCTAGCAAAAATGCCCTATTACAAGTATAAACTTATTTTCTTATCACTAACTAGCCCAGGTAATAGGGTCTGGCTTCGTGTCCCTACCCAAATCTCATCTTGAATGATAATCCAAATTGTAAGTCCCATGTGTTCGGGGAGGGACCTTGTGGGAGGTGATTAGATCATGGGGGTGGTTCACCCATGCTGTCTCATGATAGTGAGTGAGTACTCATGAGATCTGTGGTTTTATAAGGGGCTTTCCCACCTTCGCTCTGCACTTCTTCCTCCTGCCATGTGAAGAAGGATGTGTCTGCTTCCTCTTCCACCATGATTTGTAAGTTTCCTGAGGCCTTCCCAGCCCTGCAGAGCTGTGAGTCAATTAAGCCTCTTTCCTTTATAAATTCCCCAGTCTCAGGTATGTCTTCATAGCAGCATGAGAGCAGACTAATACACCAGGTAATTTGGTTTTCTTACCGTGATCAATGTTCCCTATAAAGTGCCACAACTATTCCTGTAGTCTGGTACCTGACCTGGTAGAAACAAACAGCACATTGTATAGGTTTGATCTGTCCCATGCCAGGACATTGGAGAATTAACATGAGGGCCATTTGTGATCAAGAGCCCCAAAGCCAGTCGAAAGAGCCAAATCACACAGGCACAGGTTTGGGAAGAAATTGATGCCCTATCATCAAACTGCTTACATATTTGGTTGTGTTTTATTGACAACAAACATAATTGCTTCATTTGTTCTAAGTAAATACCCAACAATGACCTGTTAAATAGTTTCTGCCACAGAAATGCCCTCCCCCGTGCCTCAAAGTGCATCTCCTAAAAAGACTGAAATACCGGCACATTCTTATTATCAAGGTTAGGCAAACAGCATGACTAAGATTGGCTGAGAGCAAAAGCTTCAACTTCTGGGGGCAAAAGTGGGTTATTAGGCCCCTGTGTTTGCCTTGGAGTAGAATTGGCTCTGCCCATATTCCTTTGTGTGGCTCCTAAGGGGGCAGGGACTATTATTAATATCTGAGGCAGATGTGAGTCCTTACATCATGGGCTAAATAATATCTAAACGTATTTAGGCCTTTGTGCCAATTCCACATCCTAATGATGTGCTATCCAATTAAGCCATCCTTCATCCGCCTGTGGAATCTACCCAACTATCTTCCCCTAACGGATCATATTCCCTGCTTCTTTTGTTTTGCCATTATGATGCCTTTCAAATCTCCCCTCTGCCAAAGGCTTGGCCCCTGAGGCTGATCCTTACCATTTATTCCTTCTGCCTCAGGCATACTATACATTCTTTTTCCTTGGCTTCACATTGAGCTTTCTCATTATGCAGGTAGCCAGGTCCAAAAAAGCCTGCAGATTTTCTCACACAAAGACTTAGTTGACCATATGGAATTAACTTAATTCAGAAAAACGAGCCTTACCCAACTCCCATGGTGTCCTTCAGGCAGCAATGACAGCTCTATAATCCTAAACCTCCTTCCAGACATGGTAACTTCCTAGATACTACCTCCCAGTGGCCCACAAGCCTCTCTCATAATGTATAAGATGGATAAGGTTTTACAAACAGACTTTGATCTGTCAGGTTTACCTGCAAAAGGCTAGATTTTAGGAAATGAATTACCTGTCAAGCTTCTTCTTTGACAGTAAGGAAAAAAATATTTGAGAAATGGGCCAACCAAAGGAATTCCAGTTAATGTTAGGGTATCCAGTTCTGAACTTGTAGATTTATATACTGTGCTAGGAAATGGACTCTTCCTGTTGGGTCAATGCCTCAATAGTATGGATATACTTCAACACGTGTTCCTCCTCCTATCACAGTTGCTAAATAGAAACTTTCTAGCTACTATCAACTGATCATTTCTGCCCCTACATTGTCTGTGTACTTATAACTCTCATAATTATACCTGAGGTCCAACATTCCAGGATTGGCTAAGCTTTACCTGGAGACATCTGAACGTGGAGGGTTGTTCTATCTCCAAGAATCACTTCTGTAGGAGAAAGTAATATTGATCCATCAGTTAATAGTCATTTTTCCTACAGATTCATTTAATATAGTTGAAACAGGTATTGGATATACACCATCTATTTAACTTAGGGATAAGTATTGTATATTGGTTCATTCTTAACCTCTCAGAGCTTTTCTCCCTTCTGTGAGAGGTGAACTAGTAAAAAACTATCTTCCTTTTCCCAACTTTCATGGCATGATGAGCTTCCCCAACAGCTGCCTCCAAACCAGCTTTTACTGGTGAAGGGACTAGTAATCTACTTTCACCTGATTTCACTAAATTGGATAAAGTAAATCTCAAAAAACAAAAAAGACCTTTTCCCAACAGCATTATTTACATCAATTAACTAAGCAGTTTAGCTTAGCCCACCATTTAAGTGCTCAGTACTTCCTAAAGTCATAAAAAAGAATGAACTCATGTCCTTTGCAGGGACATGGATGAAGCTGGAAACCATCTTTCTCAGCAAACTAACGCAGGAACAGAAAACCAAACACTGCATGTTCTCACTCATAAGTGGGAGTTGAACAATGAGAATACATGGACACAGGGAGGGGAACATCACACACCAGAGCGTGTCAGGGGGTGGGAGGCAAGGGGAGGGAGAGCATTAGGAGAAATATCTAATGTAGATGACAGGTTGATGGGTGCAGCAAACCACCATGGCACATGTATACCTATGTAACAAACCTGCACGTTCTGCATATGTATCCCAGAACTTAAAGTAACATAATTAAAAAAAAAGATCAATACTAATAAAAAAGATCTGTTATTTTACAGGATAATTTCTCAAAATGTTTGTTACACTTACTCTTAATGAACTGAGGCTTGGATCTTTTGGTCCAGCATCTTATCTTAGAAGCAAGCAGGATTGAGTGTATCTTCTATTCTACTGACCACCATTATACGTGCTTTCACTAAGGGAAAAGCAAAGTCCTTTGCAGTTCTTTTTGGTTCCCAATTTTATGGGGAGGAAATAGCTGCAGAGTTGTGCAGCTACCACATGTATCTACTCCTTCAATGAGCATTCATGTTGAGGACTGCCCAATGCCAAGGTCCTGAAAACAAAGACTGAAAAACCTGGTCCCTGCCTGCAGAAAAGTGGCTTCCCAAACCAAACTATGCCTCAGAGTTCCCTGGAGCATTTATTAAAAACACAGATTCCAGGCTGGGCACAGTGGCTCACGCCTGTAATCCTAGCACTTTGGGAGGCCAAGGTGGGCGGATCTCCTGAGATCAAGAGTTAGAGACCAGCCTGGTCAACATGGTGAAACCCTGTCTCGACTGAAAATACAAAAATTAGTCAGGCATGGTGGTATGTGCTGGAGTCCCAGCTAGTCAGGAGGCTGAGGCAGGAGAATCACTTGAACCTAGGAGGCGGAGGCTGCAGTGAGCCGAGATTGTGCCACTGCACTCCAGCCTGGGTTCAGAGTGAGACCCTGTCTCAAAAAATAAATAAATAAAAATAAAAATACAGATTCCAGATTCTCACATGATTCTCTAGAGGTGCCATCTCCAAAAATGTTTTAACAGAGGTCCCAGTGGATTCTTACACAACCAAGTTTAGTGATCACTATAAGACAAATATCTGTATCAATGGAAATAGGAGGAAAGAAACATTCAGGACAATGGAAAGGATCCTTTGTTAGCCCTTCATATGAGGTTCTGTGAAAGAGAAAATGGGCTTCTCAGTCAGAGTCCAGTCAGGAGGCAGGAGTCATACTAGTTACTGGAACAGGAGGAATTTAGTGTAAAAAATATTTTATGCTATATTTTCTTTTATATTGACAGAATAACTGTATATGTTTATGGAATACATGGTGATGTATTTTTAACAGGTTATAAAGGTGATAACTAGGTAACTGCAAGAAGATAAACAAAACTCTAAGGTATCACAGAAGTAGCCCTTGCAGGAAGCAGCTGCCACCAGAGACTGGGGCACCAAGAGAAGAGACTGGAATTATTGAAACTCAGACATGGGCCGGGTGCGGTGGCTCATGCCTGTAATCCCAGTACTTTGGAGGCCAAAACGATCAACTGAGTGATCAACTGATCGCAATCAACTGAGGTCGGGAGTTCCAGACCAGCCTGACCAACATGGAGAAACTCTATCTCTACTAAAAACACAAAATTAGCTGGGCATGGTGGCACACGCCTGTAATCCCAGCTACTCAGGAGGCTGAGGCAGGAGAATCACTTGAACCCAGGAGGCAGAGGTTGCAGTGAGCCAAGATCACAGCATTGCACTCCAGCCTGGGCAACAAGAGCAAAACTCTGTAAAAAAAAAAAAAAAAAAAAAACTCAGAAACTCAGAGGAGGAGTAGTTCCTCTGAGTCTGGGACCCAAATCTCTGAGGAGAGGGGACAGCTAGCCAACTGGTGCCGGTGTTAGAGTCTCCGATGAGACTGGTTTTGTGAGCTTAGGAAAAACTATAGGCTGGACCTGGGATGAAGAACCTTGTTAAGAACATGCTTGCAGCATCAGGAAGCCAACAGAAAGAAGCAGGTCCCTACTTCCTCTTCCCACTTCATGGTCTCCCACTAGTGCCCCTTATGGACTGAGCCTCACAAGAAGCAGCTGGCACTGCAGAAATGTGAGTCTCAGTCCCAGCATCACAAAGCTGAATAGAGAAAGTTGGGTTTGGAGCCAAGAGACTGTAATTTAGTAGCTGCACAGTGGATGAAAAAAGAAAGGGCAATTTATTAGGCAAGCATCATGCTTTACAAATCCTTTACAAGTGGAATTTTATTCAAGTCTCATAATCCTTTGAGGAGGAAGCCCAGAGACGTCAATTCATCCATGAAAGGTCACACAGAAGTAACCAGTGGAGCTGGATGACCCTATTACATGAGTTGGCTTCAGCTTTGAGTCACAGAGGACTCAAATTAAGATGCTGTCTTCCCTTTCCCAGTTCTTTTCCCTGGAACTGGCTTTCATTCCACTCTGCCCTCCAGAGGGGCTGCTCCCCAGATATAATTTAGTTACATAAGAGGTAAGTTTTCCTTTTCTGATTTTCTAAGTTTACCAGGTGTATTAGTCAGGATTCTTCAGAGAGACAGAACCAATAGGATAGATGACTAAATGGATAGATGACAGATAGATAGATTATGATAGATATAACAGACAATATTGTAGATAGATAATACACAGATTGATGATAGATAATGATAGATATAATAGATTATATTATAGATATATAGATAGATGATAGATGATAAGAGATATAATAGATGATATGATAGATAGATAGATAGATAGATAGATAGATAGATAGATAGATAGATAGATAGACAGATAAAGAGGGGTTTATTAGGGGAACTGGCTCACATGATTACAGAGGCTGAGAAGTTCCACAACAGGCCATCTGCAAGCTGGAGACTTGGGATGCTGGTTGTGTGGTTCAGTCCAAGCCCAAGAGCCCCAGAACAAGGAAAGCCAAAGGTGTTGACATGACTTCTATTTTGAAACATTCTCTTCTATTGGCTACCAAGATTAGGATGTGGATGTAAGTCCATTTTACATTCCAGATCTTCATCAGTGAGGGCTCTTTAGTTGCAAGCAACAAAAACAAACACTGGGTATAAAATAAACTTTTTGGGTTTTAAAGTAGCTCATGGCATGTGGTTGATCCAATAACAAGTTCAACTCCCAGCCCCTCTCTGTATCCACAGTTTTTGTGACTTTGCAGATGCTCTCACTTGCTTTGGCCAGTGAAATGCTAGCTGTAGTGATACAAGCAGGAGCTTGGAAAGGCCCTGGCACTCCCCACTCTTTCTCTTGCTCCTCTGCCTGCATCCTGAGAACACACCCTGCTAACTTGCTGGAGCATGCCATGTTGAACACAGCTGAGTCACCCCAGCTGTCCCAGTGAAGGTTATCCTAGCCCAGCTGACCCAATTCCCAGTTGACACCCTGCAAATGTGATAGGGTCCAGCTAAGACCAGTAGAGTTGTTTACCTTCAGCTAACTGCAGATTCTTGAGTGAACCTAACCAAGACCCAAAAACCCACTTGGTGTTCCACATATTCATAAATAAATGCTTAGTATTTTAAGTCACTAGATTGGGTTATGGTTTGTCACACAGCATTCTTGTGGCAATAAATAACTGATATATGACATCAAGGCAAAGCTGAAGAAGTAGGTCCCCAAAAGGATAGGAAAAAGGCAGCATGAAGGATCCATAGGTAGGAACTAGTCAACAAATTCCTGTCCACTGTCTACTGTCCTCAGAATAAACCAGCTCTACCTTTTTTCTTTTGTTTTTGTTTGTTTGTTTGTTGTTGTTTTGTTTTGAGACAGAGTTTCACTCTTGTTGCCCAAGCTGGAGTGCAATGATGCGATCTGCAACCTCTACCTCCCAGGTTCAAGCGATTCTCCTCTCTCAGCCTCCCGAGTAGCTGGGGTTACAGGTGCGTGCCACCACGCCTGGCTAATTTTTTGTATTTTTAGTAGAGACGGAGTTTCACCATGTTGGCCAGGCTGGTCTCAAACTCCTGACCTCAGGTGACCCACCCACCTCAGCCTCCCAAAGTGCTGGGATTACAGGCGTGAGCCACCATGCCCGGCCTCTTTTCTCTTCTTTTTTCCTTGGGATTGGGAGGGTTCCTCCTGTCATTCTTCTCAACAGTTAAACCCCAGAGAAATACTCTTACTGGCCCAGCTTAGGACCTGGACCCTCCTCCAGCACCTTGACTGACAACCCCACCAAAACCACATGCCATGGGAAAGGGATGGTTTCCTAAAGAAATACTGAAGGGCAGTTAGCAAAAAATGGGCATGAATTTTGGGCTGGCAGGAGCAACAGAAGTCCACTACAAGCTCTGGCTCTTCCTCCAGGTTTTATAACATCCAGTTTGTTTGTGAGCCAGAACACTAGAAGTGCTGGCCAGTATTTGGTGACAGACGGAGCATCCAAAAGCTTCTTGAACAATTGGAATCATGGCACAAAGCTAGCAAGATGAAATTCAATGCAGATTAATGGGAAGGCCTATATTTGAGCCCAAAGGAAATAACAGGTGGTAGAGGATAAGGTGTTGACACTTAGTGATGGCTTGTGTAGAAAAGACTATAAACTTGAAATAAGTCAACAGTGGGAGAAGATGGCCAAGGAGCGCAGATTGATGCTCGAATGGCCAACGAGGGCACATTGATGCTGGAATGGCCAAGGAGGGTGGATTGATGCTGGACCAAAGAAAGGGTTAGGGAACTGCTGTAGTTTGGAGGTTTGAACTCTCCAAATCTCAGGGTGAAGTTTTATTTCCAATGTTGGAGGTACGAGGTGGTTGGGTCATGGGGACAGATCCCTCATGAATAGATGAATGGCCTCCATGCAGGGGAGGAGGAGGAGGGGGAGTGAGTTCTTGCTCTGTTAGTTCCCATAAGAGCTGGTTATTTAAAAAAGAGGCTGGCTCCTCCCTCCCCTCTCTCTTGCCTCCTGTCTCACCGTGTGGTCTCTGCACACACCAGTTCCCTTTCCCTTGCACCATGAGTGGAAGTGCTTCTGCTTCTCTCTCGCCAGAAGCAAATGCTGGCGTCGTGCTTCTGGTACATGCTTCTTGTGCCACGAGCCAAATAAACCTCTTTTCTTTCTTCCTCTTTTTTTTTTTTTTTTTTTTTCTGAGACAGAGTCTGGCTCTGTCCCCCAGGCTGGAGGGCAGTGGCGTGATCTCGGCTCACTGAAAGCTCTGCCTCCCAGGTTCACGCCTTTCTCCCATCTCAGCCTCCTGAGTAGCTGGGACTACAGGCGCCCGCCACCATGTCCGGCTTACTTTTTTTGTGTGTATATTTTTAGTAGACACGGGTTTTCACCGTGTTAGCCAGGATGGCCTTGATCTCCTGACCTCGTGATCCGCCCACCTCAGCCTCCCGAAGTGCTGGGATTACAGGTGTGAGCCACCGCGCCCAGCTAAACCTCTTTTCTTTATCAGTTACCCAGCCTCTGGGATTCCTGTACAGCAACACAAATGGACTAAGGCAGAAACAGTGCTCTCCTCTTGAGCACTAGCCTTTAGTTCCGTGTGGCTCACTTGGAATAATAATCGTCCAAGATGGATTGAGAACCCACTGTACACCAAGCACTGTGCTATGTGCTTTACCCAGATTGTCTCAGTAAATCAACACAAGCATACAGTGTTATTATTGCCATCTTACAGGTGAGGTATATGAAGCAAACAGAGGTTACATAACTTGCCCAAGGTCACACAGCTTTAATGAAGCCAGCTTTGACCCAGGCAAACTTACCACACTTAAAACCACTAGCTATGCCGGCTTTTGGGAAGTGGGACAACGACGCTCTGTTTTCAAGTGGGAGGCAGCGGGGAAAGAGTACTTACTTTGTGCTACAAACTTGCTAGGAGCTTTAATGTGCACTAACTCAGACCCTCCTGGAAGATAAGTATTTGATTCTGCATTTTAAACATGAGGCTTCCTAGGAAAAGAACTAGGGCATCATTGGATCAGTAGCTGAAGAAATTGGTGCACTTTCGCCTAAATGAAACAGAATTTAGGACACATTTGGGAGAGGGGCAAATATTTGAAGGTTGTTAGGATTATATTTGTTTTGTTTTGTTTCAGGAGGATGGAGTTAGGACAACAGATAGAATTTATAGCAACATAGCCTTGTCTGAAAGTTATAAAGGTTTTTCTGATATGGATTACCAATTCGTGTAATCATACTAAATATAATAATACAAATACTATACCATTTACTGAGCATTCATTATGTGCTAACAATGTGCCAGTTTAGTAATAAAATCACAATAACAGTTGTAATTAAGTATTTACACCAGTCACTGTGCAACAACTTTAAATGGTAGATGCTATTATTATCTTTATTTTATAAATGATAAAACAAAGCACGGAGAAACTGAGTAAAAAGGTCACACAGCTAGCAAGAGGTCGAATCTGTACGTGAATTCAAACTGCCTGACGCTAGATCAGAGTTCCTAACAAACATTGCTTCACTGTTCCCCCAAGGAAAGTGATGAGGAATGGTGGACGGATTGTTGGGAAGCACTAGAGTTCCAGCAGCATCCAGTGTGGGATTGTCCTGGCGGAAATCTAAGGCTCCTCCCACCCTGGGAATCTAAAGACCAGGAGAGACCTGGCCGAACGAGAACAGATGAACTTACACCAATGGGCTGTGCAGGGGCTCCTCCCCCAGCCCCCTGGGTCCAGACTCCGACGCTCCGTGCACAAAAGCTCCAGCCCTGCTGAGACCAATGTGCATGTGTTTTATTAAAAGGAAGTGTTTACCCGGCCTACTCCTGGCAGGGCTGCGGCAACAGTTTATTAGGACTTCATTTGGAGTGTAAATTGATGCCGGTTTATAAAAAGGCTCTGCAGAGCAGCTCCTTCGGGACGGCCCCAATCCGCAGCACGGGGCAGGCGAGGCTTTAACTTAATCATTGATTTCCCTCCGGAAGGAGCAGCCCAGAGATGAGCCACTCATTTTGCTGCTTAGCTGCTGTCTTCTCGGCACCTGGAGGGCAAAGGTGGCAAGACTCCCCCTTACCTCCTGTCTCCATCTCTGCACACACACACACACCCCGCTAACTTCTCTGAGCGCCTATACCATTCTGGTGCATTGACTCTACAAGGCCAGTAAGGTCTGAAGATTACCCGGCTCCAAGGGGCATTTAAAAGCATGCTGCCTGTTGGTCGTGCGGGTGTTTTAGGTACAGTGTGTGGTGGGGATCGCAAGCCTCATCTCCAGCGTCAAACAGCTTTGGGTCCAAAGGTGACCTTGGGCATGGGTTGCCAGATTCAGCAACTAAAAATACAGAATACACAGTTAAATTTGAATTTCAAATAAACAATGAATAATCTTTCGGTATAAGTATGGGACATGTTTAACTGAAATTTGAATTTCATCTGGCAGCACTACCATGGGCAGGGGATGGTTCTATAAGCCTTAGTTTCCTCATCTTGTAAAATCTCCTGATTCTTAGGAGGATCATGCAAGATAATGTCTATAAAGTACTTAACGCAATGTCTAGCATGTTGTCAGTGCTTGACAAATGTTATCTGCTATGTTATTATTACTGTTACATTTTTATATAATCCAATCTACAGCCCGCTGTGGTCATTTGTTTACATCTTTATTATTAGACTGTGAACTTCTAGACTCACTAGAATACCAAGTCTATCCTAATTTTTATATCCCTAAAGTGTAGAGAGTTCCTGGAACAAATTAGGTTTATATGCTAAATAGTTTAATTGATTGTGAGTTTAACTGATACAAAAAATCAAAAGCCAGTGAGTGAAAAACAGTGATCCTAGAAATATTTACTCCAAAAGTCAAAATATCCAACTTTTTAAAAGAAACAGAAAGATTTCCTTTCTGTTGACATACATTTATAGTATCACAGTTAAGATATTATGGACTCCTGAGATCGTCTGCCATGGTTCAAATTCTGATTCCAACTCTTCTCTGCGGTTCTCAGTTTCCTCATCTGTAAAATGGGGATAATAATGGTAGCTATCTCATAAAATTTCATGCACATTCACACATGTAGAATGCTTATCACACTGTCAGGCACACAGAACTTGATGCTCTGTGCATGGTGGCTATTAATTCATGCCAGCTCTTGCCCTGTGTTGCTAGGAAGAAATTGGCAGGAAGACAGGTAGCACAGGAAGGAGAGGGCACAGTGGAAAGCGGGGGAACTACAGGATCTGTTTGTCCAAAACCTAGAGGCCATAGCAGGGATGGCCCAACTATGTCCTCAGAGGGAAACCAGAGACTGCCTTAAGCAGGCCCGAATAATGAACACGTTGTGCTGACAGCAGAGGCCCATGACACCTATCGCCATCTGATATATTTGCTTAGTGTTTATCTCCCCCTACAAGAAAGTAAACTCAATGGTAGAAGAAAGTTTTTTGTTAATTTTTGTTTGTTTACTGGAATATTCTAAAATAACATTGGGCACAAAGAGGGTATATCAGTTGGTTACTGCCACAGTCACCATGCTGCATAACAAACTACCCCAAAGCTCAATGATTTATTCAACGAACATTTGTTCTCAAGCTCATGAATCTGCAGGCCAACAGGAGTTCAGGTTACCCAGGAAGCTCTGCTTCAGGCTGCAGCTCAGTCTTGCTTGGCTCCACGCTGTGCATGAGGTCAGGTCTGACCAAGTGTACTTGTACTGGGGCACAGGAAAAGGGGGCAGCAGTTATGTGGGAGAAAGCTCTTGTCATGGTGAATCACTGGACACAGTCAAATGCAGTCACATCAATGGTGCAACAGAGTACAGAGCCTGAGCTTACATCAGATCTGCTACCTTCTCATTGGTAAGTCACATGGTCAAGTTCAACATCAATGAGGTGGAAAAGTAAACTCCCCTGCAACAGAGGGAGGCAGATGAGAGTAAATGATACTCCCTAATATCACAGTAGATGCACAAGAAGTATTTGTTGGATGAATGAGCTAACTTTAGAGGTAAGAGAAAATTCCGTTCCCTCCTTCCTTACCTACAGGACTTCTCTTTTCATTATTTGCTAACTCTATTTCTTCCCCCCCCCCTTACCCGACATCCTCTGTAGACATTCTCATCTCACACTCAAAGGGAGGGAAGAAAGAAAGGGGAGACGAGAGAGGAAAGAAAGGAAAATTAAAATACAAAATCTCTCACAACCTTACTTTATTGTCCTTCCCTTCACAATGATTGTTTATAAAGATTTGCAATCTAAAACATTGACAAGCTGTACATTTCACCCACCAGACTGACAAAAACAAAGACTTTGATAGAACAAGATATCCCAAGGGTGTGAAGTCATAAGCATACACATTCCTGGTAATGAGGCAGCCTCTTTGGAGAGAAGTCTGAAAATACCTCTCAGAATTTAAAATACACTTACCAACAGACTCAGCAATTCTCCTTCTAGGAATTTATCCAACAAAAACCTGTACATGAGTATTTTTTAAGATTGTGGAATAACGGTCATTACAACAATATTTTCAAGAATAAAAAGTCATCCATAGTATGACATGGCCATATAGTAATATACTACTTTGGCAATGAAAGAATAAAGTTGATTTATATGTTGTGATTTAGAAAGTTCTCCAAGGTATATTAAGTTGGAGGGGGGCGTTGAACAGTGCAAAGACTGTGCTGTTGTGAGTGTATACGTTACACAGGCCGTTTCCACAAGGATGGGTGAGAAACTCCTTATAGCGGTTGCCTCTTGGGGAGAGAACTAGAGAAGAAGGAGGTTTCTGGAATGACAGACAACTTTTCATTTTGTGGCATTTTGTTTTATTGACTATTGTGCCATATGCATTAATTACTGTTTTAACTTTTAAAGTACTGTTAAAAATATTTGGGGACCAACCGAAAATATTTTAAATGCTTTTTTCTAATTAGAAAATAATATATTCTCAGTGAGTGTTATTAAAAAGTCAAAAAATACAACAGATGTCAGCGAGGATGCAGATAAAAGGAAATGCTTATACGCTATTGGTGGGAATGTAAATTAATGCAACCTCTATGGATAACGGTATGTAGACTTCTCAAAGAGTTAAAAATAGAACTACCATGCAATCCAGCAATCACTACTGGATATCTACCCAAAGAAAAAGAAATCATTACATAAAAAAGATATCTGCACTCATGTTTATCACAGCACTATTAACAATAGCAAAGATAAGAGAATCAACCTGAGTGTCCATCAATGGATGATTGGATAAAGAAAGTGTGATACATATATAGCTATAAAAAAGAATGAAATCATGTCCTTTGCAGCAACAAAGATGGAATGGAAAGCCATTATACTAGTTGAAATAACTCAGAAACAGAAAGTCAAATACCACATGTTCTCACTCATAAGTGGGGGCTAAACAGTGGGTCCACATGGACATACGGAGTGAAATCATAGACGCTGGAGACTCAAAAAGTTTGAGTGGGGAGGCAGGTGAGGAATGAGAAATTACCTGTTGGGTACAATATACACTATTCAGGTGATGGTTACATCAAAAGCCCACATTTCACCACTACACAGTATCTCCATGTAACAAAATTTCATTTTTACCACCTAAATCTATAAATTCTAATAATAAGAACACATTCTGACAAAGGAAAACAATGCAAAATGATTTTTTAAAACAAGAAAAGAAAAGGCACTAGTTAGAACCATTGGGGTCAGGTACAGTGGTTTATGCCTGTAATCCCAGCACTTTGGGAGGCTGAGGCAGACAAATCACTGAGGCCAGGAATTCAAGACCCAGTATAACCATTGGTAACATTTTGGTTGATATTCTACTATTTCTTTATATATATTTTTTGAGACCAGGTCTCACTATGTTGCCCAGGCTGGCCTTGAACTCCTGGACTCAAGTGACTCTGCCTCAGCCTCTGGAGTAGCCGGGACTATAGGCACTTGCCACTGTGCCTGGCTTCTACTATTTCTTTTTCAAAGCACATAAGCTTTTTTCTACAAAATGCTAATATTTGTAAAATTTTTAAAAATTAGCCATATATTGGTCACAGTTTCTCACATCATTAAAATAAACTTCTAAATCAGTGCTCCCCAACCTTTTTGGCACCAAGGATCAGTTTCATGGAAGACAATTTTTCCATAGACTGGGGAAGGGTTGGGGAAGGATTCTCCGATGAAACTGCACCTCAGATTATCAGGCATTGGATCCTCATAAGGAGTGTGCAACCTAGATCCCTCACATCCACAGTTTACAGCAGGGTTTGCCCTCCTATGAGAATCTGATGCTTCTGATGATCGACAGGGACGGAGCTCAGGTGGTAGTGCTCATTCACCTGCCACTCACCTCCTGCTATGCAGCCCGGTACCGGTCCTGGGGTTTGGGGACCCCTGTTCTAAACCATGATGGTCACAGTAGGGATATCGTATAGTGTAATTTAATTAGACCCTTACTGTTGGACATTTGGTTGTTCCAGATTTTTTAAGTGTTATAAATAAT
Organism: Colobus angolensis palliatus; assembly: GCF_000951035.1. Classification (NCBI taxonomy): domain Eukaryota; kingdom Metazoa; phylum Chordata; class Mammalia; order Primates; family Cercopithecidae; genus Colobus; species Colobus angolensis. The sequence goes on along the minus strand of NW_012123154.1, from coordinate 3,225,488 downwards.
GTCGCAGTAAACATCTTGTATGTGCATCTCGGATTATTTCCCCAGTGAAAATTCTTTGCTGTGAATTTCTGGGTCAAGAACTAGATGTATCTGTTTTAATCTACATTAACACAGAAAAAAATGTTTATGTTAAGAAAAAACAAGATGAAATAACATGATTCATTTTTGCATATGTACGAAGAAAATATACACACAATACACAGTTTATATATGTACATATATCTCTATGTATATACCTATGTATGTATCTGTATATAGATATAGATATCTGTGCCTTTATCTATATATTTATGATATAAAAGATTTAGAAGATACACACCAAAAAGTTAATAATCCTCTTCCCAACATGGTGGAATCTGGAGTCATTTTTATTTTCTTCCTTTTGCTTCTATTTTCTAAAATGTTTATTGTAGTGGATGCTGTGGTGTGCCACCCAGATCACCACTGTGGGCGTGAGGAACTCCTGCTTCAGCTGTGGGGAACATTAGCCACTAACAGCTCTCAGCTGAAACACTCCCCAAGAATTGTCCTCAGCTGACAACAGCCTCACCCAGGGGATATCACCCTTCCTGGGAATATCTACATCCAATAACTGGTCCCTTTCCCTAATCCCAGTTCCCGAATTTTCCCAGGATCACCTGAAGCCTCTGTTGCAACTGTATCACAACCCAATTTCTCCCTCTGCCAGGTCTGCTTTCCTCCCTCCCTGAGGGGTGTGATTCCAAGGGTACTCCCTAGTAAACTGTACGCGAATTCCTCTCTTAGGGTCCACTTTCCAGGTTAACCAGACTACAACATGTAAAAGGAACACTTACTAATTTGGCAATGAGTAAAACTTTTAGTTAAAAAATTGTTTTTCTTTAAAAATACGTTCCTGGTTTGGGTCTAGATGACCTTCCGCTATGAGAAATTGTCCGCTCTCCAAAGTGACCAGTGATGTAATATGGTATCTGTTCCCCAGGTCACACTGGGAAAAGTACTGAAGGCAATTAATCAATTAGTCTTTTCATCTTCCAATAAATCCCCTCCCAGTGGTGCCTGACCCTGACCAGCTGACATTTCCATAACCCACTTGCCATCTTACGTGTGTTAAATGACTTCTTGTTGTCCTAAACTTGGAGATTTTAATCTCATATATTAAGCCAACAGGGCCCAGTAATTCCCTGAATGCATTTTTATTGACTTTGTAAATCAGACTTCCCCACGTCAGGGACTGTGACCAGGAAAGAGGTGTTTGTCTGTGAAATTGGCTGGACACAGACCATTGACTGTGATGATAACCAGTGATTTGTGAGGCCAGATAGACAAGCCACATGCACTAAGCAGATTAAAATATAACAAAACAAAAAGGTTCCATTACCAGAAATACTGTCAAAGGGCAGCAGGATGTTTGTGATAAAAGACAGAAAACAAACTAATTCCAAGTCTGGAAGGAAGCCCAAAATGGCACTTTGCTGTCTCTTCAGTCCACCGAAGAGAAAGTGTGGGAATGCTAAACATAGCTAAGGAAACCGATTTCTGAAAGCTCTTTAGCAAAAGTCAGAGAAAGCTTGGCTCTCTCCCTACCTGGGCTCTTCTTATTCACAAGGTTGTTCACACCTCCTTGCCTTCTGTGACAGGAATTGTTTACAAAAAGGTGCAGTAACAATTTTAAACAAGTTCAAAGAAGGACACTTTTCTGCGGGTCTCCCTCTCACTGAAGATAAAAATCAAATACAACCCAAGTAGTCTGTCACCAGTTCTGACTTCATCTTTTGTTATTCCCACTCTTAACTCACTCGTTGCCAGCCACATTGGCCTCTTGGCTATTATTCCACTAACACTAGCACATTCTGGCCTCAGGGTCTTTGAACTTGCTCTTCCTCTTGCCTGTCATGCTCTTCCCACAGACAGCTCCAACTCTACCTTACTCACTTCGCTCTGATAAATGCAATGTCAGTTGATTTTGTCATTGTGCAAACATCATCGAGTGTACTTATGCAAACCTAGACGGTGGAGCCTCTTACACATCTAGGCTACATGGTAAATAGCCGATTGCTCCTAGGCTAAAAACCTGCACAGCATGTTGTGGTACTGAATACTGTAGGCAACTGTAACACAATGGTAAGTATTTGTGTATCTAACCAAAGAAAATGTGCGGTAAAAATACGGTATTATAATCTTATGGGACTATCATCATACACACGCCGTCTGTCATTGACTGAGACATTGTTATGCAACACATGACTGTATTTATTGTGAACTGATATCATATTATAATATTGGTATGCTTGCTTGTTTATTTTAAGCCTTATTCCTCCAGAGAAGAGAATTCTTTGTCTCTTTTGTTCGCTGCTATATCCCCAGTGCCTAGCACAGTAAATGCTCAAATATTTGTTGAATAAATGAATTATGTATTTTTTACTTCCTTTTCTTTTATCTCCATCTAAATGGCCTAATTCATTCATATATTTGTTCAATAAATATTTGTTGAGGACCTACAATAAGCTAGGCATTGTGCTGAGTGCTGGCTCTTATAAGGATTGTATGATGATATTTACAAAACTATAATGCTCTGTCAAAATTTAAGGTACAACTTGGTAACAGTGTCCAAGACAGTTGTTGAAGAGAATTGTATTTGTATCTTTTTGCTAGACTAAACAAGAAGACAAGTATCCTACATTTAATGACAAAATGATTATCCACAATTGCTTAACCTCCTCCTCTGGATTAACTGTTCACACTCTATTACATCCTGGACCTTGTCATGCCTGTATCATCTCTGATAATAACTTCTGGTCTTTCCAAAGCAGAGGCTGCTGACTGTCCATCACTGCTAATTCTCTGCAGATACTTGACTGCTTAGCTGAGATGACATCTACACTTCCCAGCATCCCTTGCAGGTTGGTGCCTACATGTGACTAATTCCTGCTCAATGGATGTGAGCTCAAGTGACATGTATATTTTTCAGTTGTTTAGACCAGCACTGTCCAACAGAAATATAACGTGAGCCACATATGTAATTCTGAATTTTCCAGTAGCTGTATTTTTTAAAAGTAAAAAGAAACAAGGGAAATTAACTTTAATAATATATTTTATTTAACCAAAAATATCCAAAATATTATCATTTCAACATGTAAGCAATGTAAGAAAGTATTAAACAGATACCTTACGTTGTTTTCTTCCACACTCAGTCTTCAAAATCGAGGGTGTATTTTACACTCACAGCGCATTTCAATGAAGATGCTACATTTTCATCAGAAATAGTTGATCTGGGCTGGGCACCGTGGCTCATGTCTGTAATCCCAGCACTTTGGGAGGCCAAGGCAGGTGGATTACCCGAGGCCAGGAGTTCGAGACCAGCCTGGGCAACATGAAGAAACCCCATTTCTACAAAAAAATACAAAAAGTAGCTGGGCATGGTGGCGCACATCTGTGGTCCCAGCTCCTAGGGAGGTTGAGGTGGAAGGATCACCTGAGCCCAGGAGGTCAAAGCTGCAGTGCTCTGCAATTGTATCACTGCACTCCAGCCTGAGTGACAGAGCAAGTCCCTGTCTCAAAAGGAAAGAAAGGAAAGGAAAGGAAAGGAAAGGAAAGGAAAGGAAAGGAAAGGAAAGGAAAGGAAAGGAAAGGAAAGGAAAGGAAAGAAAGAAAGGAAGGAAAGAAAGGAAGAGAAAGAGAAGGAGGAAAAGAGGAAGGAAGGAAGGAAGGAAAGAAGGAAAGAAGGAAGGAAAGAAGGGAGGGAGGGAGGAAGAGTTGATTTGTATTTCGGTTTTACAAAATTTGTAGTAGAAAAAGCGCATTCAATATATCCAAGTTATTGAAACATACTTAAAAGCTTTACAATAACTGAATGAAGTATGATTTTTCAAAATTTAAATTTAAACTAATTAGAATGAAATTAAATACAAAATTCACTTCCTCATTCCCAATTGCCATATTTCAAGTGCGCAATAGCCACAGATGGCCACCATGGCAGACAGCTCAGGTGCAGATCCTAGAAAAGGTAGCCATGCACTGCTCTGTGCAATCCTTCTTCCCATTGGCTGGGAGATGCTAACAACTGGAAGAGCTGGGCTAGAGATGGAAGCTATGTATTGGGGTTGGCAAAGCCTTCTCACCCACCTCTGAACTGTTATATGGGAAGAAATAAACTTCCATTCTGTTTAAACCTCTATATTTTCTGGTCCTTTTGTTGCAGCAGCTTCTCCTATACCTTCCATAATCCACCTTCCAGCACTTTTGTTTCAACTGTTTCTTAAACCCCCTGGAGACTTCCAATATCTCCCACTCCCAAACCTTTATCTTGGTTTGATCTCTAAAAGCAGTAATTATTAGTAGTAATATCATCAGTACTAGTATTTCCCAGCCTACACTTCCTTTAAAGCATTACATCAATCACTCCACAATATTTCAGCCACTATCTCAAAAATTGCTCGGCCTCAGGCTCCAATGGAGTAGAGATTGCCTGGGTTTGAATTGAGGCTCCACCATCTTGATGGTTAATTTCATGCATCTATTTGACTGGTCTATGGGGTGCTCAGACATTTGTCAAGCATTATTCTACAAGTGTCTCTGAGGGTGTTTCTGATGAGACTGACATTTGAATAGGCAAACTGAGTAAAGCAGATTTGCCTCCCTAATGTGGGTGGGCCTTGTCCAATCAGTTTAAGGCAGAAACAGAATAGAAAGGCTGGCATTTCCACAAGTGAGAGGGAATTCTTTCTGCTTGACAGCTTTTTCAATGGGACATTGGTTCTTTCCTATCTTCAGACGGAAAGTGCAGCATGGGCTCTTTCTGGCTACAAAGGTTACCATCGTTCAGACTGTAACTACACCATCAGCTTTCCTGGATCTCCAGCTTGCTGATAGCAGATCGTGGGACTTGTCAGCCTCCATAATCACATGAGCCAATTCTGAATGAATGAATGAATATCCTATTGGTTCTGTTGTTTCTCTAGAGAACCCTGATTAACACTGACTACTCACTATGTAACCTCTCTGTGCCTCAGTTTTCTTGTTTTTTAAATGGGGAAAATAAGAATCCACTACTAAATATTAGTTATCATTATTGTTGCCATTATTATTATAACATACTGCCAAGCATTGCTAGGGGAAAAGCATACATCATACAAGCATAAATGTGGAGACTTCAAATTCAACTCCAGTTTAGCTGGGTCCCTCAGCATTCAGGGAAATCCTTCTTTTTTTTTTATTTGAAATCGAGATAATTTAATTTATGAAGTTGTTTATACAGATGTTAGAAGAGCTGATAAGCCTTAGGTAAGAGGAGATGTTTTTGCCATCCTTTCACTGCAGGGGGAAAAGCAGAGGCAGAGTTACTGGATGGGCATAAATGAGGACAAACCAGAACTGCATGGAGGGACCTGGAGTCATGGAAGAGAATAGCGGCTGATGGAAACCACACTTAAAGGACAGAAAAAAAAGGGAGAAATACTCACCTTTTTGCCTTATACTGCCTTCCAAGCTCCAGCCAGTTCTTAATAGGGGCCATATGCTGCCAAAATTTAGCTGACAAGGTAGCCTGAGAAATACTACCTGCAGGGGTGAAGACCTGCCGTACACATAGAGCAAGGGAATCACAAAGAATGGATCAGGAAGCACAAGGCCATGTACTATGTAGGCATACAATAGTTGTCTCACACTGAGCACACGCAAAGCCTAACTGCTGATGTTTATCAATGATCCTCCTTTGCTCACAATTAGTGCTGTCTCAGTGGAAACTTCATCTTTATTTTTTTTCCACCTTTTTTTTTTTTTTGGTGTACTTTAAGTTCTGGGATACATGTGCGGAATGTGCAGGTTTGTCATATAGGAATACATGTGCCTTGCTGGTTTGCTGCACCCATCAACCCGTCATCTACATTAGGTATTTCTCCTAATGCTATCCCTCCCTGGGAAATTCATTTATACTCTCCTTGTCATCTCCCTCTCCTGTACCCCTCAGCAGCTGGTGAGCTTGAAACCCATGTGATCACTTCTCTGTCCCCTAAGTTGGCCCCAGCCCCTTTGGATTGGACCCTGACTTCTGTTTTGTAGAGAAAAGTATGGCTCGCAGGCATGAACTTGTTAATTAATTTTGTTTCGTACCCTTATCCTTTCTACCTCGCGCCCTCTCCCTCCTTAAGGACACTGGTCCCGCATTAACTTTTTTTTTTTTCCTTTTTGAGATGGAGTCTTGCTCTGTCACCCAGGCTGGAGTGCAGTGGCGCAATCTTGACTCATTGCAACCTCCGCCTCCCAGGTTCAAGCGATTCTCG
>NW_012123154.1:3215301-3219178 GCF_000951035.1 Colobus angolensis palliatus | reverse complement strand
GATGGAGTCTTGCTCTGTCACCCAGGCTGGAGTGCAGTGGCGCAATCTTGACTCATTGCAACCTCCGCCTCCCAGGTTCAAGCGATTCTCGTACCTCGGCCTCCAGAGTAGCTGGGATTACAGGTGTGTGCCACCACACCCAGCTAACTTTTGTATTTTTAAAAGTAGAGACAGGGTTTCACCATGTTGGCCAGGCTGGTCTCAAACTCCTGACCTCAAGTGATCCACCCACCTCAACCTCCCAAAGTGCTGGGATTACAGGCAGGAGCCACCGCGACCTGTCCACTTTTCCTTCTTTCTTAGGTTCTAGCCTCTCCCTTTCCCATTGCTCTTTCTACTTTAACTAAAAATCAGGCCTGAGGCCGTCATATTGTTACAGGCATAGCTGGGTCCTACCTCTTCCTGGTGCCTGATTCTCCTTCTACCCCACCTGTCAAGCTCCCTCAAACCCTGGTCGCACCTGCCATTTCATAGATTTACTGCCACTCCCTCCAGAGCAGCTCCTGAAAGGAAATGAGCCATGCAGATTGCTGGGGGAGGAATATTCTAGACAGAGGGATCAAAATGCACAGGCTCGGAGGTGGGAGTGTGCTTGGGCTGGTTGAGGAACAAACATCCAAGCCAGTGTGGAACATAGTGAGTAAGGAGGAGTGTGTTGGCGGTGAAACCCAGGCAGCAACTGTGGTCCAGATGTGGCAACAGGGAGTTGGCTTTGACTCTGAATGAAGTGGAGAGCTATGGGGGTGGTGGGGGTGGTGGGGGAGCTAGAATAGAAGTGGTGTGCTCTGACTTACATTTTAAATGTCTCCTTCAGCAGAGAGGCAATAGCAGAAACAGGGAGAGACCCATCAGAAGGCAATTACAATAATGCAGGCGAGAGAAAACAGAGCTCAGACCAGAATGGAAGCATCACAGGCATCGAGAGATGCAGTCTAACTGGATATATTTTGAAGGCAGAGCCAAGAGAATCCTCTGGTTCTGTAGACATGGACTGTCCCAGAAAGAGAAACATGAAGGATGCCCCCAAGGCTTTGTCCTTCCTCACCTGCTATCCACCCATCCTGCGGCCACCTGGCCTCTTCCCCCAGGGCTGTCATAAACGTCACATTTATAACAGCCTAAAAGGTAAAACTCTAGCCTAAATTTGTCCCTAGAATTGCAAAGGTAAATATATATAATAAGATAATCATAGCAGGAAGACAGGGAAGAGACAAAAAATGTGGCCGGGCACAGTGGCTCATGCCTGTAATCCCAGCACTTTGGGAACCGAGGCAGGCAGATCACCTGAGATCAGAAGTTCGAGATCACCCTGGCCAACATGGTGAAACCCTGTGTCTACTAAAAATACAAAATTAGCCGGGCGTGGTGGCGCATGCCTGTAATCCCAGCTACTGGGGAGACTGAGGCAGGAGAATCACTTGAAACCGGGAGGCGGAGGTTGCAGTGAGCAGAGATCCTGTGACCACACTCTAGCCTGGGAAACAAGAGTGAAACTCTGCCGCAAAAAAGAAAAAAGAAAAAAGAAAAAGGAATGTAGCAAAAAATCAGTTAAATCCTCATCCATCACGGCTGGCAGTCAATACATAATGTCCACAATTGATAAATCGAGAAACAACAGTTTTTGCATATTATGTAGAGATATGGAGGTAACTACTAGAAGAAATATTTTGGCCGGGTGCAGTGGCTCACACCTGTAATCCCAGCACTTTGGGAGGCCAAGGCGGGCAGAACACTTGAGGTCAGGAGTTCAAGACTAGCCTGCTCAACACAGTGAAATCCCATCTCTACTAAAAATACAAAAATTAGCCCAGGATGGTGGCGTGTCCCTGTAATGCCAGCTACTCAGGAGGCTAAGGTGAGAGGATCACTTGAACCTGGGGGGCGGAGGTTGCAATGAACCATGATCAAGCCTCTGTACTCCAACCTGGGTAACAGAGCCAGGCTCCATCAAAAAAAACAACAACAACAACAACAAAAAAAACTATTTTGTATTGTTCCCCCCCTTTTTTTTTTTACAATGAACATGTGTTATTTTCATTTAAAAATTTTTAAAAGCTCTTCTATTCTAAGAATTCTTCAGCCCAAGTCTTGTCATATCCTCCTGTGTTTAACCAGTGGTTACATTTCTTTATTTGTTCAGCCTTTTTAAAATTCCCTTTGTTGGCATTATAATGTTGATCTTGCCATAAATTTTTTAAAGAGCTTCAGCAAAACAGAAACGCTTTAGGTCCCAAAGGACACTGCCTGTAAACACCGTTTATAAGCTTGTTTCCTGTAACATTTTTTGAATAAAAGAGCTTAGAGTTTCAGATCAAATGAGCTGTTTGCATGTTTTGGGTTTTCTTTGACACAGCTCATGGCATGTCTGTGTGTGCTGAATTTGCAAACGTGACATGGAAATGATGACAGAGAACTAATTGGCATTGTTTCCATTTATTAAGCTGCTTGTTAAATATTCATACAAAACAAAACCAATCTTGGATGGCTCCGTGTTTCCTAAAGCCCAAAGTGACTGGCTAAATGGTTTTGCAATCTGGACCTACAATCTTGTTCTATGTCACTTTACCAGTCATACCCTTCTCCTCCATTTCTGCTCACCCTAAGCCCTTGTCACTCTGGACAATAAGCACTTTCCACCCTATAGGCTTTACCTGTGCAAGTTCCCCAGGCAATGTCTTCATTCAAGGCCTAACTAAAACATCACCTTGTCAGGGATCAGCCTTTCTAGTGCGAAACCTAGTGCCACTGTTCCCAGCCCAGGCTGGTTCCCTGGGCTTTTCTTCTATCAGGCTTTAGACTCTTGGGTCCCTTTATAACTGTCACCACCTATTCCATCCCCAAAGGCTGACCAATGATTGGGATCCTTGAGTGCTCCCTTTCTGTGCTGCCCCTGAATGTATTCATTCATTCATTCATTCTACAAATCTTTATGGGGCACCTATGGTTTTGCTGGCACTGTGCTAAGCATTAAGACTACCATAGTGAGCAAGTTGCCAAAAACACAATCTAATGAGCAAGGTGGATGCTAAAGGAGAAATGACAACAGTGTCATGGGAACTTAAATAGAAGATGTACCATGTGCTGAGAGAATATATAAATCAGAATGACTAAACAGAGAAGTAGAGAGAGTTGAAAGGAAGTGACATTGTAGCTGGTGTCTCAACTCTGTGTAAGAATTTGGGAGGCCAGTGGGGGAGGGAGAAAAAAGACTGTCCCAGAAGAGAAGAGCATGTGCAAAAGTCCAGCATGGCTGGAGAAAGAGTGGGTGTATGATCAGAGGGGTGCAGGGGTGAGGAAGCAGGGTCAGGAAATGGCAGAGAGACAAGCAAAGCCAGGTCATCAAAGGGCTTGTATTAAGTTGGTGCAAAAGTAATTGCAGTTTTTGCCAGCCATTACTTTTAAAAGCAATGACATTGGTTCTGTTTATGTGATGAATTACATTTACTGATTTGCGTATGTTGAACCAGCCTTGCCTCTCAGGGATGAAGCTGACTTGATTGTGGTGGATAAGCTTTTTGATATGCTGCTGGATTCTGGCCCATCAATGATAGACTGGATAAGAAATGTGGCACATATATACCATGGAATACTATGCAGGCATAAAAAAGAATGAGTTCATGTCCTTTGTGGTGACATGGATGAAGCTGGAAGCCATCATCCTCAGCAAACTAACGCATAAATAGAAAACCAAACACCAAATGTTCTCACTCATAAGTGAGAGTTGAATGGTGAGAACACACGGACACAGGGAGGGGAACATCACAAACCGGGGCCTGTTGAGGGGTGAGGGGCAAGAGGAGGGAGAGCATTAGGACAAATACCTAATGCATGCAGGGCTTAAAACCTAGATGGCAGGTTGACAGGTGCAGCAAACCAC
>NW_012123154.1:3207729-3215126 GCF_000951035.1 Colobus angolensis palliatus | reverse complement strand
AAAGAAAGGAAGGAAGGAAGGAAGGAAGGAAGGAAGGAAGGAAGGAAGGAAGGAAGGAAGGAAGGAAGGAAGGAAGAAAGAAAAGAGGGAGGAGGGAGGGAGGGAGGGAAGGAAAGAAGGAAGGAAGGAAGGAAGGAAAGAAGGAAGGAAGGAAGGAAAGAGCAAGACAGAACACTCCTTATTTAGTAAATATATTGTAATATATATATACAATTGTAAAATAAAATATAAGTAAGTCAGTTTTTGAAAAAGCAATGGCAAAGACCACAATTACTTTTGCACCCACCTAATGTATCTGCCTAAGGAGTTTGGACTTTATTCCAAAGCAATGGAAAGCTATGGAGGGATTTAAAGCAGGGGAGTGACATGATCAAAGTAGTCCTTTCTCATTACTATACTTTGTCATGTTTTATGGTAATTACCGCATAAAAATAGTCAGGAATAAGCCAGGCATGGGAGCTCATGCCTGTAATCCCAGCATTCAGGGAGGCCAAAGCAGGAGGATCACTTGAAGCCAGGAGTTCAAGACTAACCTGGACAACAAAGTGAGACCCTGCTTCTACAAAAAATAAAACAAAATAAAAAATTAACTGAACATGGTGGCATGAGCCTATAGTCTCACCTATTCAGAGGACTGAAACAGGAGGATTGTTTGAGCCCAAGGAGTTCACAGACCAGATTGTCTCTACAAAAAATTTATTTAAAATCGTTGGGCATGCATGATGGCGTGCAACTGTAGTCTCAGCTACTCTGGAGGCTGAAGTGAGAGAACTGCTTGAACCCAGAAGTTTGAGGCTGCAATGAACTGTAATCACACTACTACACTCCAACCTGAGTGACAGAGCAAGATCCTGTCTCTAAAAAAAACAAATAGTCGGAAAAGACAAAAAGCTAACAAATATGAATTTTTAGAGATGTAACATCTTACAGGATATTTACAGATATATTTTCTGATCTCTGCCTTTCCTGACATCCTAGTGGGTATTTATGTTTATTAGTCATTTTAATTTCAAAGTAACACATCAATATTATAACACAAATTTTTATTAATTTAGGGAATTTTTATTACAGCAATAATCATACCTGTTATAACAAAAAAATGCAGAAAAGAAGAATATAAAAATCACCCCTGGGCTCACCAACTAGAGATAACCACTATCTTTTCTTGTGCACAGGTGTGCAGACCCATAAATTGCTATAACCATGGCATCATTTCACATGTAACAAATTTTGCAACCTCCATTTTTCACTTCACAAATATGATCATCGTTTTCCATGTTATTAAGCATGTTATTCGAAGACTTCATAGAATATATTTATTATGGGTTTTTTCCCACAAGTAATAATTCTTAACACAGAGCCCCCAGAAAAAAAAGTACCAAGCACCAAAAGTCAACCATAACCAGGCAAACACTTTACTGAATGCCCTTGCAATCTTTTATTTTCTACACATCTGTTTATTTCTAAGAAATACTCATGTTTTCAGAAAGGAAAAGAAAAATGCATTTTAAAAGAATGGTACATATTATTTTGTAGCCTGATGTTTATTTAGCAATATATTTTGAACACTTTTCCATGTTTGATAAATATCTGTATGCTGGCCGGAAGCCCTGTTGGATTCTAACCTCCAGTTTTATTTTATTGAAGGTCAGACTTACCAAATCTCCCTGACGGCTCTTACCTCAGAAACTCTTACTGCTAAGAAAGTTATTCTTCTCATTTCTTAGGTCTGAAAAATGTAGAAAAACATGCCCCCGTGTTTTAAGTGGCATTTTAAGAAGTCCAAAATGGGGTGAGGTGGCGGGCGCCTGTAGTCCCAGCTACTCGGGAGGCTGAGGCAGGAGAATGGCGTAAACCCGAGAGGCGGAGCTTGCAGTGAGCTGAGATCGGGCCACTGCACTCCAGCCTGGGCGACAGAGCGAGACTCCGCCTCAAAAAAAAAAAAAAAAAAAAAAAAGAAGTCCAAAATGGATGCTTTGTTCTCTCAGTCGTTCCTGCTGTGAAGGATCTCTGTGAATCTCCGTGTGAAACCTTAGTAATGTCCCTACCAGGAATAATCAACTTTTCCTTCCACTCTACATCCATTTAGGTTTGTGTGTTTCTCAAGCCTACAGTTATTACATGGTATGCCAGTTACTTTTCTCTGTTTACTTAGTTATTGCTATTCAAAAAATATCTGTGAACACCTTCACTATACATCATTACTTAAACCATGAGGGTTGATGTAAAAGGAATCGGGTTAGAGTCTCAGTGCTCACATAGCTTACAGATTCATGAAGGCTACAGAGAAATGCCAACAAATGTAATACTGAGTAATAATTATTTCATTAGGTGTTGAATACAGAGTGTTATGGCAGGGCATATAGGAACGTAAACTCAATCAAGAGGTTACAGGGCAACTGAGGCAGTCATACACAGCTCTCTGGAAGAAGAGACAGCTAAGCTCATTCTTTTAACCCACTCAATTCAAAATTCTGCCGCCATCACTCTACTGAGACTGCCACCGCTCTTCTCAAAGTCACCCGTAACTCTATAAATTACTCTCTTTAACCCAATGACCTTGCATCAGTCTGCATTCTACATGTCTCTGCAGGACTTGGCAATGCCCATTGTCCACTATTTTGTTCATTTATTTATTTGCCAGATATTTATTGAGAATATTATGGGTTGACCAGGAGGATGCAATAATGGGGGGGTGGTGGTGGTGGGTTTTTATTGTTTGCTTTTTGTGACAACATATCTCCTGATTGCACACCTCACACCCTTCCTCCTCAATCTCCTTCATGAATACATTTTCTCCTCCTCCATTACCCCAGGTTCCTGTCTCCAATGTTCTCCCACCAATGACAGTTACTCCAATATCTTGAAGAAGATGACTCACAAACCTCTACCTCCAAATCTAAATTTTTCCCAATCTCCAAAAGCATACTTTCAATTGCTTGCTGGACATTTTATGCAGGAAAAAAAAAGTGTTGGGTCTACTGTGTGCCACTGTGTGAATTCCTAGTAATAGAAGGATGAATGAGGCAAATTTCCTCCTCTCAAGAAGCTCACAATAAAGTGGAAAAGTTAAATCTAAATATATTCAGTTATACTAAGCATACATCCAAACATATACATCACTGTCCATTCTTAAATATGGGACATCTGGTGTCTAACAAGGTTTGTGTGATTTCATTGCACAACCCCACAGGTTGTCATTTACATAGTCTGCAGTATAAATTAGACTCTCTATAGTTGAACAGTACACAACCTACACAACCTTACATGGCAGCTTCTGCTGGATCCCATGTACAGCTGAGAAAATGATAGGCTGGAGTTGTCACCCCCATGGCTCACATGGTGGTTTCCCCAGTGGTCACTCCCTGTTAGGTTGATGGGTTAAACATGGATTATGTTTCCACACTTTACTTATCGAGTCCTTCAGGAACAGAGCTCTGAAAATACCAGTCTTCTCCCAATATGAAAAGAAAAACAAAGCACTGAGGTTGAGGGGCCCAATATTTAATCTTCCCTCCTTTTGTAACGGTCCCAGGCAGATGTAAATCACTGAGATAAAATAATTTCTTTGCTGGGCGTAGTGGCTCATGCCTGTAATCCCAGCACTTTGGGAGGCCAAGGCAAGCGAAACACCTGAGGTCAGGAGTTTGAGACCAGCCTGGCCAACGTGGTGAAATCCCATCTCTACTAAAAATACAAAAATTAGCCTAGTGTGGTGGTGGCTGCCTATAGTCCCAGCTACTCAGGAGGCTGAGGCAGGAGAATCGCTTGAACCTGGGAGGCAGAGGATTGCAGTGAGTTGAAAGTGTGAGACTCTGTCTCCAAAAATAAAAATAAAATAATAATAATAATAATAATTTCTTCACTCTGCAATCTAGACTCTATGCTGCAAACTGGTGGGCTATAATGTATGTGTTTTGTTTGGCCTACATACATATTTTGAATTTAGCTGCCAACTAATTTCACTTAAATATCCAGAATTTCAGCTTCATTGGAAAAAATACTGAAAGACAAGACAACACTGGGCCCACATTCCAACATGGCTAGAGTCAGTTGCAGCTGACAGGAAATATGCTTTCTGTTTTAAAACACTGTTATTTTAGGTTCAGGATTACGTGCACGGGTTTTGTTTGTTTGTTTGTTTGTTTTTTGCTTTTTGTTTTAGACAGAGTTTCACTCTTGTCACCTGTCTGGAGTGCAATGGCGCAATCTCGACTCACTGCAAACTCTGCCTCCTGGGTTCACAAGCAATTCTCCCACCTCAGCCTCCCGAGTAGCTGGGATTACAGGCGCCCACCACCACACCCAGCTAATTTTCGTATTTTTAGTAAAGATAGGGTTTCACCATGTTGGCTAGGCTGGTCTAGAACTCCTGACCTCATGATCCGCCCACCTCGGCCTCCCAAAGTGCTGGGATTACAGGCATGAGCCACCACGCCTGGCCCACAGGTTTGTTATATAGATAAATTGCATGTCACAGGTATTTCGTGTACAGATTATTTCATCATCTAGGTAATAAGCACAGTACCACATAAATAGTTTTTCCATTCTAATCCTCCCCCTACCCTCCACCCACAAGTAGGCCCTGGTGTCTCTTGTTCTCTTCTTTGTGTTCATGTGTTCTCAACATTTAGCTCCCACTTATAAGTGAGAACATGTGGTATTTGGTTTTCTGTTCCTGCGTTAGTTTGCTTAGGACAACGGCCTCCAACTCCAACCATGTCACTGCAAAGGACATGATTTCATTCTTTTCGATGGCTGCATAATATTCCATGGTATATACGTACCACATTCTCTTTATCCAGTCTACCACTGATGGGCGTTTAGGTTGATTGCTTGTCTTTGCTACCGTGGCTAGTGCTGTGATGAATATACACATGCATCTGTCTTTCTGGTAGAATGATTTATTTTCCTAAGCATGTGAAAAACTGTTCAACATCACTCATTATTAGAGAAATGCAAATCAAAACCACAGTGAGATACCATCTTACATCAGTCAGAATGGTTATTAAAAAGTCAAAAAATAACAGATGCTGGCAAGGTTGTGGAGAAAAGGGAATGCTTCTACACTGCTGATGGGAATGTAAATTAGTTCAGCCATTGTGAAAAGCAATGTGAGGATATCTCAAAGAATCTAAAAGAGAGCTACGATTCAACCCAGCAATCCCATTATCAGGACATCCATTTTCGGATTCTCCTCAGTCACACCCTGACTATTCCCTTCCGCGACCCAGCTCGCCTCACTCTGTCACCTGCTTAACCCCTGTCATCAATCATATTAACTTCCAATTTTAAAAAAATTCTTTTCACGCAAAAATGTCCTATTAATTATTTTATTGATTTGCAGAGTCCATTAATTTATCGAATTTTCTAGTGATAACAAGTCTCTCGGCTATAGAATAAAACATAAAAACCCACAACAGAACAGATTCCAAGAACTACTTTTCGCATTGCACATGGCCAACCAATTAGTCCTGAAGAAGAACAGGTCCCTCCTTCATTTCTCCTGCAAAAGCCACCCAGCAATGAATACATTTTCAAAAGTCACCTCTGATCTACCTTGAAATGAGCTCAGAGATCTCCCAGAGCCAGTGTAATTAGTTGTATCTCATTTTAAATTAACTCTTTGTAGCCTGAACAGACATTGATGAAAGAGAAAATAGGATTCCCAAGCAAACTCACAGAAGGAAGTGCAAATCCAAGGAAGAAGATATATTTTCATCCCAAAAAGTAGCAGACATCCCAAAAATACCCAGCAAAGGAACAGAGCAGGCATTCTTGCTTATTGTTTTGAGCAATGTAAACTGGTTTACTTTTTGGAAAGGTTTTTTGTTGGTGGTGGTGTTTTTTGGTTGTTGTTGTTGTTGTTGTTGTTGTTTTTGTTTGAGTTTTGCTCTGTTGCCCAGACTGAAGGGCAGTGGCACAATCACGGCTCCCTGCAGCCTTGAACTCCTAGGCTCAAGTGACCCTCCTGCCTCAGCCTCCTGAGTAGCTGGGACTACAGCCACATGACACCATGCCTGGCTAATTTTTAAAAATTTTTTGTAGAGAAAGAGTCTTGCTATGTTGCCCAGACTGGTCTGGGAAAGGCTATTTAGAGGTTCATTTAAAAAGATGTATTTTGTGTGTATGAGCACAGCTTTCTAGCTCCTCCATCACCAGGGGTTAATAGAAGACACAGACAGGATGCAAGTAACATAGCAGGAGTTTCAAGGAATTTCTGCACAGTGCAGTGTGGACAAAACCAGACTAAAAGAGTTCTTTGAAGTCTGATATGCCATTACGCTTCTGGAAAAGGTGGTGTACCGTGGGCATAATGGGGAGAACCTGCTAGAAACATCCACCCTCCCCCCAGCCCCTGAAGTATCTTCTAAGTTGGAGGGGTTTGGGCTGCAGGCAAGAGCAGGGTGACAGGCTTGGTTCCTGTGAAACCACCTTTGCAAAAACTTTACCAGTGAGAAAATTATGACAGTGAAAAGATCTGACCTGACTCCATTTTGCTTCTAACCTCCAAGCTGTCCTTGTTCACTCCTGGGCATAGGCCAAATTAACTTTGGGTTGAACTTATTATAGTTTAACTTTGAAACAAAGAGTATAGCAGCCCTTTCCCGAAACAAACACCCTTCTTGCTTGGGGACCAAACTGCCTTTGTAGGGTAACAAATTAGCCACAAGACTAGAAATTATGGTTTAGGAGTCACACAGCTGGAGGCCACAAGATTTTGAAATTCCCCAATTACTCCTAGGGATAACATCACCATTGTAAAACCTAAGATTGGTACTCAAGATATTTTTCAGACCCTCCACTCAATGAATTAGCTGGTGCCACCTAGATCAATGAAATGGCTCATCTGGTCTTGTGGATCCCATCCAGAAACCAACTCAGTGCAAGAAGGCAGCTTCAACTCAGCTGATTTCATCTGACCATACCAATGGGCACCGGCACTCCCCACTCCCTGGACCCCTATCCACCAAATCATCCTTTAAAAGCTCTGATCAGTCTCCAAATTTTCAGGGAGACTGATTTGAGTAATAATAAAACCCCAGTCTCCTATTCAGCACACTCTGCATGAATTAAACTCTTTCTCTATTGCAATTCACCTGTCTTGAGAAATTGCCCCTATCTGGGCAGCAGGCAAAATGAACCCTTTGGGTGGTGATACCTGTAGCACAGGCTTCCTTGGGCTGTGACCAGCCCCATGGACTCAACTCCATGGATTCAGCAGGGAGGTTGTCCTCCCCCACCCTGTGAAGAAAGGGTGAATAAGAAGCCCATTTCTCAAAAGAAGACATGCATACAGCCAACAGGCACATGAAAAAATGCTCATCATCACTGGCCATCAGAGAAATGCAAATCAAAACCACAATGAGATACCATCTCACACCAGTTAGAATGGC
>NW_012123154.1:3185984-3207404 GCF_000951035.1 Colobus angolensis palliatus | reverse complement strand
CTGGGTATATACCCAAAGGATTATAAATCATGCTGCTATAAAGACATATGCACACGTATGTTTATTGCAGCACTATTCACAATAGCAAAGACTTGTAATCAACCCAAATGTCCATCAGTGACAGACCGGATTAAGAAAATGTGGCACATATACACCATGGAATACTATTCAGCCATAAAAAAGGATGAGTTCGTGTCCTTTGTAGGGATGTGGATGCAGCTGGAAACCATCATTCTCAGCAAACTATCACAAGAGCAGAAAACCAAACACCGCATGTTCTCACTCATAGGTGGGAACTGAACAATGAGAACACTTGGACTCTGAAGGGGAACATCACACACCAGGGCCTATTATGGGGAGGGCGGAGGGGGGAGGGATTGCACTGGTAGTTATACCTGATGTAAATGACGAGTCGATGGGTGCTGACGAGATGATGGGTGCAGCACACCAACATGGCACAAGTATACATATGTAACAAACCTGCACGTTGTGCACATGTACCCTAGAACTTAAAGTATAATAATAAAAAAAAAAAAAAAGGAGGCCCAAATAAGTAACCAATTTCCCCAACCTATCCTGACCCATGCTTGGACAGACCACCTGGTTTTCACAAAGGAAGTTAAAACAAAACAAAACAAAACAAAAAACAGCACTCCCTTCTACAAGGGCACAGTTGATGCTCTTGTGCTGGTAGGTGTTTCTTAATCTATTCTTCCTCCTGCTCATTACCTGCTCCCCCAGCCAGGAGAGTCTCTGATTCTAGAATTAACTTTCCCAAAAGGCAGAATCTGAATGAGTCATTCCTCCCTTCCAGCTCCATCCTTCAAGGAAGCCCTTCCAGGGCCCCCACCTTGCTCTTAATTGAAATTCCCCAATTACTCCTAGGGATAACATCACTATTGTAAAACCTAAGATTGGTACTCAAGATATTTTTCAGACCCTCCACTCAATGAATTAGCTGGTGCCACCCAGATCAATGAAATGGCTCATCTGGTCTTGTGGCTCAGCACAAGACCTCTGTAACTGTGACACAGCATCTGGACCTCTGCCTCTCTCCACCTACCCTGCAGCTTTCCTCCCGCACCTGCACTCCAACCACAGGAGCTGTTTATTCAGATTCCTCAAATAGTCCCTGCTTCCTCCCACCAGGAATACTTAGCATGCAAGCATCCTCTGCCTTGTGTGCCCTTCCCTCCCCATCCCCACCCACTTAGCTCACTTAATTCCTACTCACCCTTCAGATCACAGCTCAAATATCACTTCCTCCAGGAAGCATCCCAGAGCCCCCTGCCTACTCCCAGTTACACACTCTCAATTTGCAATTAGGCTTTATTTGCATTTATTAGTGTCATTCTTGGATTAACATGCAATTACTACACCATAAATTGTAATCTCCTTGACAGCAAAGACTCATCACTGTCGCCCTGGCACCTACAGCAGTGTCATTGAACATATTTTTGAGTATACTTAAAAAGGCCGAAGACTAAGCTTAGAATCCAGCTTCCCTAGATGAGCAGAGATGGGAGAGTGGATTTCAAAACCCAAACTCGGGACTTCCTGGCTGAACCAACTCTCAGCTGGGGATTGATGGAGTAAAACCTTTCCTTTGCAGATCCATGTTGGGTGAGATCTTTTTACATTGTTGGGGAAAACCTCTGCCATCTTTTATGCCTTGTGTTATACACATGACACCTCTGGGTCCAGGGTGTAGCATAGAGAGACCCGGGTTTTGTTTATAGTGTCTGTGACAAAGCCCCATACAGGGGTCTCCCAAAGACTCTGTTCCTTCTGTTATTCTTAAGTCTTCTCTCCCCACCAGGCTCAATACCTCCTAAGCTTCTGAATTCCTTTAAGTTTTGTTTTGCCTTTCTCCTTAAGTGTGAACTGGAAGGTTCCTCTTATAACCATCTGGACAAATAAGAGAACTATGAGGCATAGAAAAACATTTTGCAGTTCAAAGGAAGGAAACCTGTCTATAGAGTCAAGGAAAACTAACTTGCTGCCCAAAAAAAAAAAAAAAAAAATGAGGAGAAAAAGAAAGAGGAAGAAGAAGAGGAAGACAAAGGTGAGACAGTGGAAGGGGAAAAGAAAAGCACCTTTTAAACATTTGATGTGTGATCTCAACAAGATCCAATAAGTCTTTTTAATCTATGGAATTGGAGCACGTAGTCATAATGAGAAATTAATTGTAGGTCAGGAAGGATTACCTAAAGATGAAAAGCACAATAATCTAATTAGAAGCCACTTTGGAGGTTGCACATAGGAGAGAAGGCCACACAGAAGACAGAATCAGTGAAGATACACTTGAGAAAACTCACTCCCCTCTCTCATTAAACTCAGAGAAAATAGCAGAGTGACAAAAAGTGTGAGGAAACCCAAAAACAGATAACAGAAATCTCAAAAGGAGCAAACACACTGATCAAATAAAAGAAGAGGAATTCTGGATCTCAATGAAGACGATAGCTTGAAAATGAAGACTGGACTTTTGCTTAGGCAAATAAGATCCACACGTAAAAATTATTGGGAAAAGTTAACACCAACAAATATTCAGGGAGAAACATCACGTTGGCATCAGACTTGCATTCTGCAATACTAAATGGTAAAACGAAAAAATAATGAAGCATTATTTACAAAGCACTAAAGAGTTACGACCAAAGATTTCTATGTCCAGCCAAGTTGTCATCTGGGAAGAAGTAACCAAAGAGTTTTCTGAAACATTGACATTCAAAGATCCATCCTGAATAAAGTTCTTGAAGACCCACACCAGAAAAATGAAATAGCCATCAAAGATAAACACTCAAGAATGAGGAAACAGTGGCCAAAAAGAACATGTTGTGAGTACTGAAGCCAAGTTTAATAGAATAGACGCAATAACTCCAAAATACTGTTTCAGTGTGGACATAGTGGAATAGACACAATAACTCTAAAATATTGTTTTAGTATCAACAAGGTTGATTTTCCTCCAAATGTTTTTTTTTAACAATTAAAAAAAAGTGATGGAATTAAATTCACAGAGACTGGGGAAGGGAAAAGTCTCAAAACCAATTTCTTATCTTCTACAGAAGGGAGACCCCCTAAATTGTGGTTCTGAAACTGATTTTGATCGTTTTATAGGTTTAAATTTTTATTTTAAAATTTTAAAGGTATCTATTGATGGGATTACAATCAAAGTGCAAGCCTCCCAAGGTTTTTCAAAAGGTAACAGAAACCAAAACAGTTAATTGAGGAAAACAATAAAATGAAAAAGAAAGAAAGAAAGAAAACATCAGCCAGGTGCAGTGGCTCATGCCTGTAATCCCAGCACTTTAGGAGGCTGAGGACAGAGGACCACTTGAGGCCAGGAGTTCAAGACCAACCTGGGCAACATAGTAAGATGTACCATCTCTACAATATTAAGAAAAAAAAATAGCCAGGCATGGTGGCATGCACCTGTAGTTCCAGCTATTCGGGAGGCTGGGGCAGGAGGATTGCTTGAGCTCAGAAGTTGGAGGCTGTAGTGAGTTGTGATCAGGCCACTGCACTTCAGTCTGAATGACAGAGTGAGACCCTGACTCAAAGAAAAAGAAGAGCATTAAAAACAAGATGACAAAGTGGGGTCACCAGTTAGAAAATGGCTGTTGCAATTGTCATGAGTCTGAGAGGGCCAGAACTGGGGTGGAGGCAGTAGGAATGGAACCAAAGCCCTGTCTGAGGGCCATTTAAGAACTGGCACCTAATGACTTGATGCCCAACTGGGCACAGGGGTGGAAATTGAAAGAGAGAGAAGACATCAAAGATCCCAAGCTCATATCCTGAGTGACCAGAAGGACAGTGGTGCCACCGATTGAGGAAAAAAAAAAAAAAGCTCCAGAACACATTTCAGTCCAGCCTTGGACATATTAATCTGATGTGCCTGAGACATCTTGATGGATCTGTGAAGTAGGCTGTTCAGATATATTGCTTGGGCAACAGAATTTTCACTACAATAGCAGAATAAATAGGGTCCACCCTGCCAAGATTTCCACCGATTACTATACCTGGAGGGATTTTTCAGTGCAAGACTTTACGAAGACCACAAAAAGATTTATTTAGAATTATATAGTCTCCGCCAAGGAATGAGAACTATATACATTTTACTCCAAATGGAGAAATAACCAAAAACAACAAAAGTATGAATGATTTACACCTGCAGTTCTGACTTTTGTTTCTATAAAAGAAATAGTAAAGGATAAGACGTTGGCATACTCAGCCCCCAGGCTTTTTTTCCAATTCTGCCTCTACCACTTGGCAGCTATTGTGCCTTGGTTCCCTAGCGGATATGCTGAGGACAATTCCCATGTCATAGGGATGCTGTGAGGATTAATACATGTAAAAGCCTCATTCCGTGCACAGGACTCAACAAACATTACCTAGTGCTGGTTTTATCAAAGTCCAATCTGGATTCTGTTCCTTTTTTTTTTTTTTGAGACGGAGTCTCGCTCTGTCGCCCAGGCTGGAGTGCAGTGGCGCCATCTCAGCTCACTGCAAGCTCCGCCTCCCGGGTTACCGCCATTCTCCTGCCTCAGCCTCCGGAGTAGCCAGGCGCCCGCCACCTCGCCCGGCTGATTTTTTGTATTTTTAGTAGAGACAGGGTTTCACCGTGTTAGCCAGGATGGTCTCGATCTCCTGACCTCGTGATCCACCCTCCTTGGCCTTCCAAAGTGCTGGAATTACAGGCGTGAGCCACTGCGCCCGGCCTGGATTCTGTTTCTATCCAAGTTCTCTTCATCCTCCACTTCACTGTTTTTAATTTAGGCCTTATTGCTTTGTTTTGTTTTGTTTTGGAGATGGAGCCTCATTCTGTCACTCAGGCTGGAGTGCAATGGCGTGATCTCGGCTCACTGCAACCTCCACCTCCCAGGTTCAAGCAATTCTCCTGCCTCAGCTTCCCAAGTAGCTGGGACTATAGCTCGCACCACTACACCTAGCTAATTTTTGTGCTTTTAGTAGAGACAGGGTTTCACCATGTTTGCCAGGCTGGTCTCAAATTCCTGACCTCAGGTGATCCACCTGCCTCGGCCTCCCAAAGTGCTGGGATTACAGACGTGAGCCACCACACCCGGCCAGGCCTTATTGCTATTTGCACAAATTATTGTTTATTGCCCATGTACTTGCTTAAAAGTCTGATTAAGTACAAGACTTTACTAATGGTTTTACTTCTCTCCCACAGGATTCTAGAAGCTTCAACAAAATACTAAATATATTTGATTAAAAAGTATGTTGATCAGCCAGGCACAATGCCTCATGCCTGTAATCCCAGTACTTAGGGAGGCTGAGGCTGGTGGATCACTGAAGCCTAGGAGTTTGAGAACAGCCTAGCCGACATAACAAGACCCTGTCTCTATGAAAAATTAAAGAAAAAAAAAACTTAGCCAGGGGTGGTGGCATGAACCTATAGTCCCAGCTACTCAAGAGGCTGAGGTAGGAGGCTACCTTGGGCCCAGGAGGTTGAGGCTGCAGTGAGCCGTGATTGTACCACTGCACTCCAGCCTGGACAACAGAGCGAGACCCTGTCTCAGAAAAAAAAAAAAAAAAGTGTGTTGATCAAAATATCTAATTACATATCTGTGTGTGTGTATGTGTGTGTGTACATGTATGGGCTCTTCTATTAATTTTCTCCAAATTACTATACACTTGGGTTCAAAATATGATGCCAGTTAAACCTACCCTCCAGGATGCTCTACCAAATGCCCATTCCATATCCACTATGCACGGTGCTAGCCTTCTCACTGTTGTGATTTCACTGCTCTCTGTGAGCCCCTCCCAAATTTCCCTGCAGACCCTCTTTCACAGTGGATCAGGCAAGTCCACATTTTGTCCTGCCTGTGGTTAACATTTTCTTCATTAGCTTGTGACATGTGTCGGTATAATGTCATTAATGGGAAGCAGGGCTTTGTAATCCAGGAGTGGTATCCACACAACTTGAGAAGACCCGGGCCTTCTGTCCCATATGGATGTACTTCAGCTGTGTCCTTGGCTTACCTCATTCTTATGATTATAGAAAGAAATTTTCCCCAGAGCTTCCTCTTCCTCTCGTGGTAGTCTTCAACTCTCTTTCCAATCAAGACTTGTCCTCTCAAACCCACTAATATTACTATACTTCCATAGTAGAAACCCAGATAACATGCAGAACATTCCTCAAGTGGCACCGCCAAATCATCAAATCTTGTATAAATTACTTTTTACGAACATATTATTTTCCCTACTACATTTCCCTCTTCCAGTATTATAGATTTTCCTTCTGGTCAATAGTACCCATTGGGACTGTCATGATACTTCATATAAGACAAGGTTATCAATTCCCCCAGGCTAATGGCTATAGAAGCTCATGGGACTTCCTATTCCATATCCTCCAGCTACCTCTGCTCGTACCAATTCTCTCCATCTTCCCGGGTTGAAAATAAGATCCTACATTCCATGTATTGGTTTTCTTTTTTAACTAAAGTTCACTGAGCACTAACACAGTGCCAGACACTTGCACTTCTGACTGATCTAATTTTTATGACAACCCAAACTTCGATATTATTATTCATCTCGACATTTTAGAGCTAATGGGGAAATTGAATGACAGAGAGGTTAAGTAGTAACTTGTCCAAGGTCACACAGCTGGTAATTAATGGAGCTGGATTCAAAGCCAATTGGTCCTCTCATACATTTGCCCTCCAGCTCTACCTGCTTATCATATCTGTAAACCCACCTCTACCTCCCGAGGGGCCCTCATCCACCTTGTTCAACAAAACACACATTGCACCCCTTACACAATAATACTTAAGGAACCCAAATATACCATCTGAGCTATACTGGCTTCCGCCAACATCCTGATTCGATGCAGTCAGGCATTCTTCAGTTTGTGTGGGTTTGTTTTACGTACCTTTGGAACAGTGGGGACTTTCCACTTAGAGCTCCTCTGATTCTAAACCCCATGCTCTTAATAATTTCCATACCATTGGAGGTGAGTTCCAGACAAGGCTTGGTGTGAAGTTGGGGTTAGAGATAGTCTGGCAGGAGGCTGAGTGTGGGTGGGGCTGTGGGTACAGATGTACGAGCATTGGGAACACATGTGGGCACCGGGCTATGTGGAATGCCAAGGATTATAGGAGTATTTCAAGCAGAGTAGATACAGGGGCATTGCAGACAATACAGTATATATCGCCTAGCCCTTGTCACGAGCTCTACTGGGAATATCACTGTTTACTAACCACAGAACTCTGCTGCACCCTTCAGCTGCAAGCAGCTACTGGAAGTGGGGTATTTGCCAAGCAGCAGTGTCCATCCCACAGTCCCCTCACCTGGGACAGGGCACCTTAGGCATCAGAATTGAATCAAAGTTTTTTTTAAAATGCATTCCTGCCTCTAATTGGGCATTGCATGACAGGGGCCCAGAGTGGCATCTTTAACAGATGACTCAAGTGCTCCATTTCAATCTGTTCCAAGCGCTGCAGTGACAGTCGATTTTTTAAGCCTTGTCATCTTTCAGAGCCATTAAGTCAGCAGGCACAGTTGTCTGGCACTGAGACATAGCTCCAACTTCAGGAGGTTTAACAGACAATCCATAAAAGGCACTTTTTCTCCACTTGGTACTCACCCACCTCCCACCTCCAGCACTTCACATTTTAAAAAAGAAAAAAATGATATTGCTGCCCAAAACATAAGTAAATAAACAATAAAGAGTATGCCTTCAGTGCCCTGAATATGGTACTACATGAAGAATCTGCAAAGACATCCAAGTTATTCTTAGGGTTTTAAGTCTAAGGATGCAATAGATGGTAATGTTTCAGCATGTGCACTCTGGCGTCCAATTGCGTGGGTCCAAGCCCCAACCCTGACTCTTACAAGCAATGTGATTTCAGGATGTTGCTTGGCTCCTGTGAGCCTCAGTTTCCGCATCTGTGACATTGGTGGTATCAACAAAACTTACCTCTGTAAATTTTCAATTAAATGAGATGATGCATGCAGAGTATGTGGCTTAGGGCAAGAGCACCATCAGCTTTAGCTGTTATTAGGAAAGGCAGGGAGAGAGATTAACTGGATGAAAATCAGCAAAAATCCAAATTCTCAAAAGAAATGAAATGGAGTCAGGGACAAGGATCTGGGATACAGTGAAGGGTGGAGTTTCCGAGAGCTGGATTTCCCTAGGTTGCCGGGAAATCTTTTGTGTAATTTTTTTTTTTTTGCCTGTTTTAAAAGTAAAAATTAAAAGGTAGGAAGTTTCCTGCCTACTTCACACCAAGGTGAGAAGATCAAACTCCTTGTGTGAGCTTTCTAGAGAAAAGGATTATCTAAACAAAAATTATTTTGTAGTATCTTTATAGGCAGTAAAGGTAAAAGACTTTCTTTGAAATTAATTACAGAGTCAGAGCTGGCCCTGTTTTCAAGTCCCTTTTTGGCCTTATAAAAATGGAAGTGAGATTTCCCTGCAGGGCAGGAGAAAGAGATGTTTTCTTTAGCAGGGAACGGCGTGCCATTTCTCATTCAGTCTCCTCAGGGTGGGAACCCCAGGTATTCAGACCTCCATTTAGGAAACCTCAAAGGGGAAATAATCGTAATGTATCTCTGTTCCTCCAAGAATATCAAGTGTTGTGCAGATATTAGCTAATTAATTCTCCTAAGTCAGCAGAGAAAATAGCTTCCGAAGATTTCTGAGCACTCTTAAAATGTAAATGAAGTCTCAACCTAGACTGCCACTTCCATGTTAAAAGAATTCCAATGGCGATCAGTACACCTGGAATAAAAGCAAAACTCTACTTAGGAGACGTCAAGAATCTGGCTCCTACTCAGTCCCGTTTCATTACAGCTTCCAGGTTATTCTGCCTTGCGATTTTAGCACTTGCTGTTCCATCTGCCTGGAATTCTCTTCCCCTCACTGTTCAGGTCTCAGCTCAGACGTTACCTTCTCAGAAAGACCTCCCTGACCGCTCCTTCCTGACCACACATTCCTTGTCTCTATTTCATTTTCTGCATAACACTTCTTGTCAAGCTGAATTGTCTTATGTGTTGATTTGTTCATTGCTGCTCCTACTAGACTATAAGATCCAGGAGGACTCCTGTTTGCGGCTGTAACTGCAGCCCCTTTTGCTATGCATGGTATATAATAGGTCCTCAATCATTTTTCCATGAGCAAATCAAGGAAAGCAAAAGGAATTTGATTTGCCCATGCCCAAATTAATGGAGTATTAATATGACGTTTTATGAACAGAACACTCTTCTCAAAAATGCTTAAAACTCCTACAGATGTGGCTGGGCGCAGTGGTTCATGGCTGTAAACCCAGCAGTTTGGGAGGCCGAGGTGGACAGATCACCTGAGGTCAGGAGTTTGAGGCCAGCCTGGCCAACATAGTAAAACCCTGTCTCTACTGAAAATACAAAACTTAGCCGGGAGTGGTGGTATGCACCTGTAACCCCAGGTACTCAGAAGGCTGAGGCAGGAGAATTGCTTGAAGCTGGGAGGTGGAGCTTGCACTAAGCTGAGATCATGCCACTGCACTCCAGCCTGGGCAACAGAGCAAGACTCTATGCCAAAAAACAAACAAACAAAAACCTCCTACGAATGTTATCCCCATACTGATCTTCCTGCCCCAAGCCTTCTTCCTTCACCTTGAGTAGATTCAGAATGCTCTCATGATGTCAAATCCATGCCCACAGAGGACAAACCACTATTCCCAAAGACCATGTGTCCTCTACTTGGCCCCCAGCACTCAGTCTGCTTTGGAGGTTGACGTTATATTTCCATTTGACAGGATGGAATGTTGGGGACATGAAATCACAGGTTACTTACTGGGATTCCAGAGCTGCAGCCTTGGAGATGCATCCAACTCCTCTGATGCTGAGGAACCAAGATCAAGTGCAGGAGGGACTCACCAAAGGCAAGTCCCTAGTGAGGCTGGATTAGACCCCAAATTCCCCTGCTCCATTAAACCAGGAGATTCCCCAGGAAAGGAGACCTTTACATTGCCGCCCACCTACTATGTACCATGCACTAAGCTAGGCACTGCACATACTTAACCTTGCTGAACCCTCCCAACAGCCAAGTGAGGTGTTATTGTCCCCTCTTTAACCAATAAATAAACTAAGGCCCAAAGAGTTCAAGTCTACTTGTCCAGATCACCAAGCTGTCAAGAAAGATAATCATATTTCAATTCAAGTCTATCAAACTTTTAATACTCTGTTATTTCCATCCTCACACCCTCTCTCTCTCTCAGTGTGATGTTAACATGATCTTAAATGTCAAGTTGTATGGGCCAAAAATTCTCACAAACACTAACATATTCCAATAATAATATTAAAACAAAAACAAGTGGCGGGGTGTGGTGACTCACACCTGTAATCCTAGCACTTTGGGAAGTCAAGACAGTAGGATTGTTTGAGGCCAGGAGTTCAAGACCAGCCTGGGCAACATAGCAAGACCCCATATCTACACAAAATACTTTGAAATTTAGCTGGGCACAGTGGCGTGTGCCTGTAGTCCAAGCTGCTTGGGAGGCTGAGGTGGAAGAATCGCTTGAGCTCAGGAATTCGAGACTGCAGTGAGCTGTGATCACAGACACTGCACTACTCCAGCCTTGGCGACAGAGTGAGACCCTGTCTCAAAACAAAAAAACAAGGGATCTATATTATCTCAATTAATTCTCACAACAGCACTAGGAGGCTGAATCCAGGCTGCCTGGGTTTACATCGTCACCCTTACAAGCTAGGTAAGTGTAGTCGGGCATCACCATTCCTTTGTGTCTCAGTTGTCCCATGAGTAAAATGGGGAGAGCAATATTATCAATCTCATAACGATGTTGAAAAGATTAAATTAGTTATTACACATAAAGTGCTTACAGCTGTGTCTGGAACATAACAAGCATTAATTAATGTTATCTACTATTACTCATCATCATGAAGCAGAGGTCTGAAGGGAAGCACAAGGGCTTCCCCTTCATGTGAGTGACCTGGAGGAACCTCAAACTTAGAACGCTGAAATGGAATTCTTTACTTATCATTCCTCCCACTCTGCACCTGGATTCTGTGCAGCTGCCCTAACATGAAACATCCAACTCCTGCTCTCCTTCCTCCCTCTCCCTCTCCCTCTCTACATTCAGGTGGTCACCTAGACTTAGGCAGGTCTTCTCAAGCCACCCCTCCTCTCCATCCCCACTGCCTTTGCCCAAGTTCATGGTAGAGTTCATGCCCTGTTCTCGTTATGGATCCTTCAAAATCAATTTGACTCCTTGAGGCCAGCCAGCCCTTTCCACACAGTCACTACTGGGATCTCCCTAGAAAACAGACCTGGTCCTGTGGGCCGGCTATGTCCTGCTGCTTACAGACCCATGCTTGTCCTTCTCCTGCAAGCCAAGTTTTCTCAGGCTTCCTATCTCTGACTTATGACTGGGTTTGTCCTATGGGAGGCATGGGTGGGAGAGTCACGGTGGGAAAGGAAGAAGTCAGGGCATTTATCTCCCAGCCTCAGTGCACCAGGCAGTGACTCTGGAAGCTGCTGCATCTTTCCCATGGTTTAAGCTCAACTGGACAGTCCCCACTGCACTTCTAGTTCCTACTAATGCCTACTGGACAGCCCCCATCATAGATCTGGTTTCTAATGGGTCCTTCTGGACAGCCCCCAAGTGAATCTAATCCTGCTGACCAGCCCCAGCTCCTAGATTCTACTAACACCACGTCCTCCCTCATCATTCCCCCAGCCCAAATGGTGGTACTGGCTTCCTACTGGTGGTAATCATCTATGAATTGCTTCACATGCCCTGGTTGGTTTCTCAACTCTTCCTTCACCTGTGTAGATAATTCCCTCCCTTAAATGGCCTCTGTTAGAAGTATCTAGAAGGTTTATGTTTTTCTGCTTGGATCTTGAGCAACTAATACTCCTTATAAATCCCCTGCTTAAATACCTTGCCAGAATCTCTATCTTTTTCTCCATGAGTGCGTACAAACACCTTGGAATGTCCTTCAGGCCTATTGCAACGCAGGACCAGGTCACATTTGTAGACACATTTTCCTCTAGGCACATTAAGCTCCTGCCCCCCTGAAATTTCTCAGTCCCCCAAAACAAGCTATGTTGATTCCCAACTCAGGGCCTTTGACTATGCCGTTTTCTCCCCGTGAGATGCCTTTCTCTGGTTGTCATATTCTGTTCACATTTCCAAGCCTGTCCCCACAGTGCAATCTTCATAGAGTGATCAGAGTGACCCTTTTAAACTTGGATTGTGTTATGCCCCTTCTTAAAACTCTCCAACAGAAGAGCCCAACTCTTTGCCATGACCTGAAGGATCTTTAATGACCTGACCCGACCTCCTCTCCTGCCACTCTCCCGCTCACTTGCTCTGCTCCACCCACACTGGCCTCCTTGCCATTGCTTGGGCAAACCCAACATGGTTCTTCATAAAGTCCACAGCACCTCCTGTCCTCTCTTCCTAGGAGGCTCATCTCCAAGCCCTAACCATGGTTCCTTCCTTCTTGCCACTCAGGTCTCAGCCCAAAAGTCCTCTCCTCAAAGCAGCCTTCCCCTGACCACCCAGTCCAATGTTTCAGGTTGAATATCCATCTGAAATGCTTAGGACCAGAACTGTTTCCAATTCCAGCTTATTCAGACTTTGAAACATTTGCATATGCATGCTAAGATACCTTGGAAAGGGGACCCAAGTCTCAACATGAAATTCATCTGTTTTATATACACACCTGATACAATTGTATATCAGATAAAATACACAATATTTAAATTTTATACAATATTTTATTGTAATTTTATGCAATATTTTTAGTAATTTTGTGCTCCCATCCCCTGAGGTCAGGTGTGGAATTTTCCATTTGTGGCATCATGTTGGTGCTCCAAAAGTTTTGGATTTTGGGGCATTTCTAATTTCAGATTTTTGAATTAGGATTAGATTTTTGGACATGTATATGTTAATGAATCCTCCCAGACCCACCCCAAAGTTGAGTCATATCGCTTCTTCCTCACAGATGCACAGAACTCTATGTATTTGCCATCATCATCATAATTACTAAGATTGGTTGAACATTGCACTTCTTATGCATGACATGCTTTCTAAGAATCTCATGTGCATTATTTCATTGAATTATCACCACAACTCTATGACCAGTACTGTTATCATCCCTTTCACAGAAAGGGAAACTGAGGCACAGAGAAGGAGGTAAAGTATCTACAGTCACTCAGGTGGTGACAGGCAAACCCACAGGACTGGGAACATCCCAAGGGTAGGGAAACTGGCCACATTCCTTCCCTGTCAAGCATTTATTGAACACCAATGGTCTGGCCTGTGCTAAGCACTAGAGATACAGCAGCAAAAAAGACATAATGGCCTCTGCTTGCATGAAACTTGGGTTCAGGAGAGAACAGACAACAAACCACAGTTACTCACATTGTTAATTACATTTGAGCCACATGCCTGGAAGGAGAAGTACAGGGTGCCCAGTGAGTAAGGTATACGGGTACTGGAGGCTCAGGAAAGGCTTTCCTAAGAAAGAGGCTTGGATGGCAGGAGAAAGGAAAAGGCTTTTCAAGACAGTAGAACCTCTCCATGCAAAGGCCTTGGGCAAAGGAGATCTAGATGCTTCAAGGAACTCAGAGGAGAGCAATGTATAATAGCTCCAGAGGAAGGCAGTGGGAGAGAGAAAGGTGGAGGAGGAAGTCATGCATGATTATAGGCATTTCAAGGCCTATAGGCTTTATCGTCTCTGTAACCTCAGCACATGGAACACAGTGGGCACTCCATCATGGTTTGCAGTGGTTGTTAGTGTTTTAAATGAACAAAGCAACCGTTGAAAGAACAAAGAAGTGATTTTGAGTGTTTGGGCTGCCAGTAGCTATTCTACCTACCAATTTTCCAAGTCAGAAATATTTAAAAGGGAAGAGGACTTTAGATTTTGTTTGGGAAAAAAAAAAAAAAAAAATCCCACCAGGGAGACATTGGCTTTTGAAACAAAAAAGACTGGTCTTTCTGCATTGGGAAGAGTTTATACTTACATTATTGGTATTTTGGATTATTGGTATTAATGGTCCAATTAATAATTAATTAATTATTTAATACCTTTGGTATTAAAAACCATAGGAAAAAGGCTAACACAAATCTGTAGCTATGGATCTTTTTTCATTTTTACTTTTTACCGAATCTGAGCTCAACTGATGCTCATTGCCAACAAGAATCTATGGTTTGGGGGGAATCTTTTATTTGTAATTACTTAGTCTCTGAAACAGGTCATGTGATTTATGGGATAAGTTGATTAAGGAAATACCTGCATGAGCCCTAAAGAGAAGACCAAGTTTGTATCATTTGCCCTAGAAAGTAATGGAGATTAAGAGATAGGCTGGGCACAGTGGCTCATGCCTGTAATCCCAGCACTTTGGGAGGCCAACGCGGGCCGATCACTTGAGGTCAAGAGTTCGAGACCAGCCTGACAAACATGGTGAAACCCCATCTCTAGTAAAAGTACAAAAATTACCTGGGCATCATGGTGGGCATCTGTAATCCCAGCTACTCGGTAGGCTGAGGCAAGAGAAACGCTTGAACCTGGGAGGCAGAGGTTGCAGTGAGCAGAGATCATGCCACTGCACTCCAGCCTGGACAACAGAGCTAGACTCCATTAAAAAAAATACAAAACACAAAAATTACCCGAGCATGGTGGCACACACCTGTAATCCCAGCTACTCAGGAGGCTAAGGTAGGAGAATTGCTTGAACCTGGGAGGTGGAGGTTGCAGTGAGCCAAGATAACACCACTGCACTCCAGCCTGTGCAACAGAGTGAAACTCTGCCAAAAAGAGAAAAAAGAAAAAGAAAGAAACCAATATAGAAAGTATAGGGGAGACAATAATCTGATTGGCATCACATTTCTAATTAGCAACAAATATCAACTGGAAAACAATGGAGCAATATCTTCAAATCTGTGCAAGACCATGGCAACAGATTTAAACATCTAAGGGAAACTGAAGAAAGTCTAACAAAATTAAAACGTAAGTAATTGACCAAAGAAGAAGAAAACCTAAACAGATCAATAACACGAACTATTGGAAAGGTCAAGATCTACCATTTTAAAAATCACCACACTTGCACAGATTTACATGCAAGTTTATCAAGCCTTAAAAAAAGACAATTCTTCCTATATTATTAAACTAACTTAGACTACAGAAAAAGATGAAACTCCCCAAGTTGACTATGACTTCGAAGAAGTTAGCAAAGCACTTTGCACAAAGCTCTTAAAACCATTCTGCCTTGTTCAAGTCATGGCTATAATACTTACTGGCTGTGTGACCTTGGGCAAGTTATTTATTCTCTCCCTTTCTCCACTCCCTCCTCTGTTAAATGATGAGGAAACTCTACTTCATACCGATTGTTGTGAAGATGAAGTGAGTTTATAACTACAAACTGCTTAGAACAGCGTCTGGTGCCTATTAAGGCCCACATGCATACATGTTTGATACTACTACTTTTATGAAATTAGAATCACCTTATTAGTTAAGCCTGATGAAGAAAGCACAAAAACAGAAAGCCACAGATAAATTCACTTATGAATATAGATACACAGTTGTAAATAAATATTAGAAAATTAAGCCCATCAGTTCATCAAAAGAATAATACACCTATATTAGGAGCACAAGAATGACTTAACATCGTAGCTGGACATCATGGGGGGCACCTGTAATTCCAGCTACTTGGGAGGCTGATGCAGGAGAATCTATCACTATGATCCATTGTATCTACCACTTAAAGTAGAAATTTCAGATGCTATATGGTTGTAAGATAAACCTATAAAAATAAAGAGCTTTTCTACCAGTAATTATCACATAGTGCTTTTTATTTTTATTTATTTATTTTTTTTGATACAGGATCTCACTCTGTTGCCCAGGCTGTAGTGCAGCAGTGCAGTCACAGCTCACTGCAGACTCCATCTCCTGGGCTCGAGTGATCCTCCCACTTCAGCCTCCTAAGTAGCTGGGACTACAGGCGTGCCACTGCATCCAGCTAATTTTTGCATTTTTCTTCATAGAGACGAGGTTTCGCCATGTTGCCCAGGCTGGTCTCAAACTCCTGGCTCAAGTAATCCTCCAGCGTCAGCCTCCCAAAGTGCTGCTATTATAAGAGTGAGCCACTGTGCCCAGCCCCACATAGTACTTTTAATAATTAAATAAACTTAGCAAAGTCAGTTTGGGCAATATGAGAAGGTCATGGAATGCTAGTCCAAGAAATGTGGTATTTATGAAATATATAGTGGGAAAATTTCAAGACGCTAAATAACATAAATAGGTCTATGTCTTTGGAGATGGGTAGCAGTGAAGATTCTGAAGATAGAAAGACCCTTAGGAAATTATTGCAATAGTCCAGTCAAATGATAATGGGAAACTGAGTTGAGACAGAGGTCTTTCCAGAGGAATAATCGCTGGGACTGCTTTGGAGAACCAAACAGAATTTGTTAATTAAACTCCAGCCTGGGTAGACTGGTTTTACTACTAGGCTAAGGAACATGGGTGAAGGGAGTATTTTGGGAATGATGACATTGAGTTGAGTCAAGCTAATTCTGAAGCACCCCCTGAACACCCACTGGTTAGAAATGCAGATCAGAAGCTTCAAATAAAAGCAGGGACTAAAAAATTAACAGAGAGATTGTTTATGAAGCAATGATTCTGGAGCTACAAGAGGACATGAGGTCACCAAGGGAGAATGTGTAGCCTGCAAGGAAGGCTGAGACAGAACCTCAGAACATGCTGACATTTAAGGGATGGAATGAAAACGGCCAGTCAGTAAGCAGTTCAAGTGGTTGTTGGAGAGCCAGGAGCATGCAGAGCCCCACAAACTAGCAAAGAGATCCAAAAAGGATCACAAACCCAGCAGTTTGGAATGCCAAAGCAGGATCAAGGAGGACGAGGAGCATTCAGCAATATAGCCTGCAGGTCCTTAGGAGAAACAAGTTCAGTGAAATGGGCATCTTGTAGCCCATTAAGCAGAGATAGAAAATAGGTGGACTAAAGAATCCAACCGGCTTTTCAGTAAAAGTGGATAAGAGCTTCAACTTGGGGATCAGGTTAACATGGATTCATATCTCAGCTCTATTGTTGGATATTTGCCAATCATTCCACATCTCTGAGTCTAACTTTCTTTATACGTAAAATAGGATAATACCAGTACTATCTTCATAGGAGTTATTGTGGCAATGGAGATAATCCATTAAAGGGGCTTAGATTGGCATCTAACATAGTTAAGAGGTCAGTAAACTTGGGGGTATTGGCCAGGCCAGGTGGCTCATGCCTGTAATCCCAGCACTTTGGGAGGCCGAGGCTGGTGGATCACTTAAGGTCAGGAGTTTGAGACCAGCCTGGGCAATATGGTGAAATGCCATCTCTACTAAAAATACGAAAATTAGCCGGGCATGGTGGCGCTAGTCTGTAATCCCAGCTACTCAGGAGGCTGAGTTGGGAGAATCACTTGAACCAAGGAGGCGGAGGTTGCAGTGAGCCAAGATCGTGCCACCACACTCCAGCCTGGGCGACAGAGTGAGACTCCGTCTCAAAAAACACAAAACAAAACAAAACTTGGGGGTATTATTATTTCAATAAAATAGATGATGAGCCCATCTGCTGAGAAAGGGATGAAAGCAGGTGGAAAGGGAGGAACAGCTGCTTATGTGTATTTAAATAGACTACTTCCCAGAGCTTTTTTCTTCTTCTTCTTTTTTTTTTTTTTTAATAACCAGACGGCTGAGATGAACTTGAAATAGACCTGGCCATCCAGCCCAGCCAGGCCACTCTTCCTAGAAGCACTCAATGACTGAACACTGGAGTGGTGGGAGTGGAAGAAATAAATTGTTGGGAGAATTGTTGGCTTGAAGAATGGCAAGGGTTAAAACAATCTCCTGTGGGAAAAGAATGGGATTTGAGCACAATAGGGAGCGCTCACTTAGAGTTGGAGGCCAGGGCAGAATTGTAGGAGTCACACCAGGGAAAAATCAAGCTAATTTGTAGGAAGGGAAGGAAAAAATCTAGGAATGAGGAACTTGAGTCGGAGGGGGTGATTCAGAGAACTGAGCATATAACCAGCCATGCTTCTTCCATTTTTTTGTATGGTCACTCTCTTACCTAGATACCTATGGTATGTTCAATAATCATTTCTTTGGCCAGACACGGTGGCTCACACCTGTAATCCCAACTCTTAGGAAGCCCAAGACAGGAGGATTCCTTGAGCCCAGTAGTTCAAGATCAGCCTGGGCAACATGGTGTGAGACCCTGTCTTTACAAACATTTTTAAAATTACCTTGGCATGGTGGCATGCACGTGTGGTCCCAGTTACTCAGGAGGCCACTTAAGTTCAGGAGGTCAAGGCTGACGTGAGTCATGTTCATGGCACTGCACTCCAGCCTGGGTGACAAAGAGAGAACCCACCTCAAAAAAAATCATCATCATCATCATCATTTCTTAAAACAACATTAATTATAGCTCACCTTTTTAGAGTCAGGCAGGCATTCTGTTAAACACAGTCCCCATGTCAATTCTATGGGTCAAGAAGCCCTTGATGCCCATTACAGGTAAGTAAACTTTCAGAGAGTGACAGGACTAAGATTTGAACCTGGGGAATCTGAATCCCAAGGCTGAGTAACCACGGCACATAACTGCATGGAGGGCATTTTGGTAGGCAGCCTCTTGGATGGCCTCAATACACCCTGCCTCCTGGTAGCCCCACTCTTGTGTAATTCCCTCCCCACTTGTGTGTGGACTTTATTTAGTGGCTGGCTTCTAGCGAGCAGAATGCAGAAGAGGAGAATGTCACTTCTGGGATTAGATTACAAAGAGATGGTGTCTTTCATCTGGAGCACTCTCTCACTCTCACTCCAAGGGAAGCCAGCTGCCATGTTGTGAGCTGTCCAAGGATCCCAGTGACAAAGAACTGAGGAAGTCCTCTGGCCAGCATTCAGCAAGAAACTTTGACCCTAGACCCTCAGCTTCAACAGCCCACAAATAACTGAAACCTTCCAAAAACCACGAGAGGGAGCCTAGAAGCAGATTCTGCCCAGCTGAGCCTTCACATGAGACTACAGCTCCAGCCTATACTCTGACTGCAACCTGGTTAGAGACTTTGAGGTCTGACAGCAATCTGGTAAGCAGCCTCAAGCCAGAGATACCCAGGAAAGTCATGCCCAAATTCCTAACCCACAGAAACTGAGATAATAGATTTTTACTGTTTCAGGTTGCTAAGTTGTGGAGTGATTGGTTATGCTGCAATAGTTAGTGAGTGTATCTACTCTGTGCCTAACACTTCCTAAATGTTGGGAATAAGAGTTGGTCCCTGACGTCTGAGCATTTATAGGGGAAACAATGATATAAACAAATGATTCCAGCACAACATGGCCCAGGCTAGAGAATTGCACTAGTGGTTAACTGTAATGGAGGGAAACCAGAAAATATTCACAGAGGAGGTGAAATTTGGTTTGCATCTTGGATGAATCAAAGCTATCCAGATGGATGAAGGGGAATGGACAGTCAAAGCAAAGAGAACAGATACATACCAAAGTTCAGAAGATGAAACAGCAATTAAATACTTGTGATTGAGTGTAGTTGACAGTAGAAACAACCAAGTAATGGAAATTCTTGCGTGCTTTGCAAAAACCTCTGAACATTCAAAAGACTGTCATGTACAATACATACTTGATTTATTTGAGAAGCTGCACTCTTTAGAAGTCATTCTTAGGTCTGAGGTCACAAGATGGCATCCCTTGGAGAATATGGCCAGCACACATGCTTCTTTGGCCCTCAAAGTTATTTTACTAGTTTGAATTAGTTATTAACGTTTAACAAATAAGAGATTTCAGATGAATATCCACATTTCCAGCTTTGATTAAAATATCAGAAGATCCCAACAGGTGTGGGAATCGCACCTGTAATCCTAGCACATTGGGAGGCCGATGTGGAAGGATCATTCGAGCTCAGGAGTTCAAGACCAGCCTGGGCAACATAGCAAGATCTTGTCTCTACTAAAAAAAAAAAAAATTAATAAGCCAGGTATGGTGGTGCATGCCTATAGTCCCAATTACTCAGAAGGCTGTTGCAGGAGAATCACTTGAGACTGGGAGGTTGAGGCTGCAGTGAGCTGTGATCATGCCACTGCACTCCAGTCTGAGCAACAGAGTGAGACCCATCTTAAAAGAAAATATCAGAAGATCTAAACACTGGGATTGTGTTTCCATGTTGCAGTTGACTGGAGTGAAATGGTAGCTGTCCCTTTTAGACAGAACACGCACACTCTAGTTTACCAGAGTTCCCATCTGGCCAACTGACAGGATTTGACTTTGCATCTCCTGCACAGGGAAGATAAATGTGTACTCAATATAAACATCACATCTGTGAAGGGATGCATCGGTGAACCCCCATCACCTCAGCAAATGAGTGACCGCTTGGAAGGATCAAACAGAAAAAGTATTGATTTTGGGCAGTGATTCCTAGACTTTAATGTGCACACAAATCACCTGGGGTCTTGTTAAAATACAAATTCTGGTCCAGTAGGTCATAGTGAAGCCTGAGATCACGCATTTCTAACAAGCTCCCAGATGATACTAATGCTGCTGGTCCCAGGACCACACTTTGAGTAACAAAGGGCCATGGGGCCTTGGCATTGCACCCTACCCTGAGAGTCAGGGTTCTTCTGGGACTAGAGCTTATCCTCTCTGCTGAAACAGAGTCTCTTCTAATTGGAGTCAGCCCTGGATTGGGGCTGCCCTGGGGATGGAAGTTGAGAGAAGACAAAATAATCACTGTGTTATTCCTTCCAGAGTTTTGTAGAACTTGTGGAAAGTGAAGTGACAGTTATTGACATCTTTCATGTGTTCCAGGTTATCTCAATCAACATGCACACACACCACCACCACCACCAATGACAACAACATCTATAAGGTAAGAAAAGAGGAGGGGTAAGAAAGTGCACACCAGAGCCAAACCGCCTGGGTTCATATCCCAGGTCTGCCATTTATTAGCTGTGTGACTTTAAATATTACTAACATCTCTCTGCCTCAGTTTCCCATCACCAAAATTGGGGATCATAATAGTACCTACCTTATAAGTTGTTGTGAAGATTAAGTGATGACACATGGATAGTGCCCAGGACAGTATCTGGCATCTAGAAAGTGCCCAAAAAATAGTTGCTATTAATAATAACACTTCCATGTGAATGAAGAAAACAAGGCTAGCAGAAGTTAATTAATGTGGGCAGAGATTAAGTAGGGAGACCAGTTTTTTCTTTCCAATGACCTTAAGGAGTAAGGAACATAAAGGCCCAAGTGAGACCATATCTGGAGAGAAAAACAGTCCACACCCTTCCTTGAGGCCCTTTTCTTTTTTATTTATTTATTTATTTATTTTTATTTTTATTTTTTAATTATTATTATTATATTTTAAGTTCTAGGGTACATGTGC
>NW_012123154.1:3156691-3184993 GCF_000951035.1 Colobus angolensis palliatus | reverse complement strand
AGCTCTTTAGTTTAATTAGATCCCATTTGTCCATTTTGGCTTTTGTTGCCATTGCTTTTGGTGTTTTAGACATGAAGTCCTTCCCCATGCCTATATCCTGAATGGTATTACCTAGGTTTTTTGAGGCCCTTTTCTAGCCTATTCTCCAGTTTAGTCTTGTCTTGGAGACACTGGCTCATGGTAATAATTATAACAAGTAAAAGTTATTGAATATCTCATTTAATTCTCACAATTTTATGATGTAGGCACTATTGTATTGTTATTCCTCAATTTTGCAGATGCATGTTTAGAGACTTCCCCAAACTCACATACTTGGTAAGTTCAACTCACATACTTGGTAAGTTCCAATTATGTATAAAGTTGTCCAGAAAATAGAACAGGGGAGAATACTCCCCAACCGACTCTATAAGACCACTATCACCCTACCACTAAAATCAGATAAAGATATTACAGAAAAAGAAGGCTGCAGATGGATA
The DNA here is from genome assembly GCF_000951035.1 of Colobus angolensis palliatus. Lineage (NCBI taxonomy): Eukaryota > Metazoa > Chordata > Mammalia > Primates > Cercopithecidae > Colobus > Colobus angolensis. Next base: position 3,184,517 of record NW_012123154.1, on the reverse strand, counting down.
TTCTTCATGATTATACATGTAAAACTGCAAAACAAAGTATTAGCACATTGAATCCAACAATACATAAAAAGGATAATATATTATGATGAGTAGTGCTTCATCCCAGAAATGCAAGGTTGGTTTAACATTCATAAACAAATCAAGTAGTTTACCAAATTCACAAACAAAAAAGCAAAACAGATTATCTCAATAGATGCAAAAAAAACTCATTTGTAAATATTTAAGAACATTCATTTCTAATAAAAATTTTCAGCAATGTAGAACCTGAAGAGAACCCTGTAGCATCTTCAAATAACCTACAGCAAACATCATAATGAAAGAATAAATGCTTTCCTCTGAGGGTAGGAACAAAACAAGTATGTTCACTATCACTGCTTCTATTCAACATTGTACTAAAGGTTCTAACCAGTGCAGTAGTGCAAAGAGAAAAGTGGCATTCAGATAGGAAAGAAGTAAAACTCTCTTTATTCACAGATGACGTGGTCATCTATGCAGAATATCTGATAGAAGCAACAAATAAGCTACTAGAACCAACAATTGAGTTTAGTGAAGTTGCAGGATACAATCTCAAGATACAAAAATCTATTAGATATCTATATGATGCCAATAAACAACCAGAAATTAAAATTAATGAACAATACCATTCACAATAACATCAAAAATATTAAATACTTAGAGATAAATCTGACAAAAGATGTGAAAAACTTATACTATGAAAATTACTAACTACTGCCAAGAGAAGTTAAAGACCAAAATAGGCCAGGCATGGTAGCTCATGTCTGTAAACCTAACACTTTGGGAGACCAAGGCAGGTGGATTACTTGAAGTCAGGAGTTCAAGACCAGCCTGGCCAACATAGTGAAACCCCGTATCTACTAAAAATACAAAAATTAACTGAGTGTGGTGATGCATGCCTGTAATCCCAGCTATTCAGGAGGCTAAGGCAAGAGAATCGCTTTAACCTGGGAGGCAGAGGTTGCAGTGAGCCCAGATCGTACCACTGCACTCCAACGTGGGCAACAGAGACTCCATCTCAAAATAAATAAATACATACATACATACATACATACATAAAATGTTGGTCTTGAACCTATGTTTATAGGTTCAAGAAAACTCAATATTGTTAAGATGATGTAAATTTTCCCAACTTGATGTATAGATTCAATGAAATACAAACAGAAATCTCCAGGAAGAATTTTTTGTAGAAATTGTCGCATTCTAAAATGTATATGGTACTGCAAAGGACCTAAAATAATCAAGATACCTCTGGGGAGAAAAAAAGGAACAAAGTTGTAATGCTAACACCATCCAAGACTTATTACAAAGTTGTAATAATCAAGACAGTGTAATACTTGCATAAAAGATGATAAATAGATCAATGACATAGTATATAAAAATCCATAAATAACCCCATATATATGGACAGCTGATTTTTAACAAACACGCAAAGGTAATTCAGTGGAGAAATTAAAGTTGCTTCAAAAATGTATTGAGAAAATTAGATACCCATATGCTAAAAGAAAAATGAACTCCTATCTATACCTCACATCATATATAAATCTTAATTCAAAATGGATTGTAGATATACATATAAATCCTAAAATTATAAATCCTTTAGGGCATTGAAAAATTTAATCTTGATCTAGGCAAAGATTTTTTAGATTCATCATCAAAAGTATGACCCAAAAAGCAACAAACTGAGAAACTGGACTTCATCAAATTAAAAATTTTTTGCTCTTTAAAAGACACTGTGAAGAGAATATAAGACAAGCTACAGAGTTAGAGAATCATATGTCTGATCAATCATATAGTTTATACAAAATTTATATCTCAAATATATAAAGAACTCCCGAAACTTAAGAAAACAAGCCAGTTTTTTAAATGGCCAAAATATTTGAACAGACACTTCACCAAAGGAGACATGCAGATGGGACGTATGTCATGAAAAGAGACTCAATCATTAATCTTTAGTGAAATGCAAATTAAAATCACATATAACTACTATGCCAATTAGAATGGTTAAAATAGAACTTTTGACCGGGTACAGTGGCTCATGCCTATAATCCCAGCACTTTGGGAGGCTAAGGTGAGAGAATTGCTTGAGCTTAGGAGTTCAAGACCAGGCTGAGCAACATAGTGAAACCCCGTCTCTACCCAAAATATTTAATACAAAAAATTGGCCGAGCATGGTGGCATGCACCTGTGGCCCCAGCTATCGGGAGGCTGAAGTGGGAGGATCACTTGACCCCAAGAAGGTCAAGGTTACAGTGAACCAAGATTGTGCCACTGCACTCCAGCCTCCTGGGTGAGACCCCAGGAGTGAGATCCCATCTCAAAAACAAAAAAAGAAAGAAAGAAAAAGAAAATAGAACTCTTATATACTGCTGGTGGCAATGTAAAATGGTACAATCACTTTAGAAAATGGTTTCTCAGTTTCTTAAAAAGTTAAACGTGTACTTACAATATGAACCAGACATTCTACTCCTAGGTGTTTACCCATGAACAAATGAAAGCATATGTCTTACAGGAAAACAGCCTGTTGCATGGCAGGAGTGTGACACCATCTTGAAGGGAAACCACCAAGATGACCAATGTGTGACTCCTGCCTACCAAGATGTTCCTATAGCTTAGATAACCCTTCATAAAGACATCTATCTAACCTATCCAGTAGTCAAGAGTTTTGCAAGAAAGTCTGAGACATGACTAGCTGCACATGTTTTATCAAAAAAGCTTACTACAGGAAGAATATGTTTTTTAGGGTGAATGCTGTGAGCCAACATCCTGTGGCTTCCCAAGACATTGCTCCTGTTCGTAAGTCCCTGTTAAATGTTTCTTTCTGAGAAACTGGATTTGTCAGGCTTGTCCTTTGACCTCTCATTGTGTAACATGTTTATACAAAAAGTAAGTTTATTTTTAGTATCCAAGAACTATAAACGACAGAGATGCTCAACAACAGGTGAATTAAACTAACTGTGGTATATCCATACAATGGAATACTACTCAGCAATAGAAATAGTGAAATATTGATATATGCTACCATGTGGATAGATCTCAAAATAATTATTCAGAGTGAAGTAAACTCAACAAAAACTAGTGAATACTGTATTATTCCATTTTTATAAAATTGCAGGAAATCCAAACTAATATATACCAACAGAAGCAGATCAATGGTTGTCTGGGAAGGTAGGTGAAAAGAATTAGAAAGGGCCACAAGGAAACTTTTAAGGGTGATGCATAAGTTCATTATCCTGACTGTGTCAATGGTTTCACTGGTGTAGACTTATGTCAAAACTTATCAAATTGTACACTTTAAATATGTGCAGTTCATTATATGTTAATTAGACCTCAAAAGGCTGTTTTTTAAGGGTAATTTTTTTTTTTTTGAAACAGTGTCTTTCTCTGTCACCCAGGCTGGAGTGCAGTGGCACAATCTCGGCTCACTGCAACCTCTGCCTCCCAGGTTCAAGCGATTCTGCTGCCTCAGCCTCCCAAGTAGCTGGGACTACAGGTGTGCACCACCACACCCAGCTAATTTTTGTATTTTTAGTAGGGACGGGGTTTCATCATGTTGGTCAGGATGGTCTCAATCTCTTGACCTCATTATCCACCCGCTTTGGCCTTCCAAAGTGCTGGGGTTACAGGCGTGAGCCACTGCACCTGTAACCCCAGGGTAATAAAAATTTTTAACTGCATGCAGTTTTTAATTAGATGCATCACTGGATCAATCTCTACTAACCAGGTGGATGACTGAGTGGGTGGATGGATATGGTCGCCTTTCCTTCACTTGTGGCCTAAGAAACAGGATGTTTCCCCACTGGGTTTTTTCAACAAGCCTTTCCTTCACCTTGGGGCTCATTTTTCCTCCAGTTCATACCACATTTATTGTCTGTCTCAACTCCTGCCACCTCTAAGGACCAATCGCTTGATCACTAATTGCATTGCCATTGGATTGATCTCCCTCTGGGACTGGATGACATTTATTAGTTCAGAGCTTTTCATTTTCTTACCTCATCCGGGAATCTGCCTTAGCACACAAAAGGCACTCAATAAAGATTTTCTGGTTAATTGATTTACTGATTAATTCATTGGAAAAGCTATCAATTCTATAAGGCACGTATTTTTTTTCAAACTCCAATGGGATTTAGGTAAATTGGGTTTTTACTAAACTGCTTGCCTTCCAAAAAAAAAACAAAGGATGGGATTTTTGTCTTTCATATTTTTCATAATTGCCATGTAACGCATTTATAATCAGAAAACCAGCTCTAAAAATAACTAAACAAGAAAATATACCACTTAAAATTTAAAAACAATTGCCCCAACAGATTCAGTGGTAACTCTGGCTAAATTAAACTGGGTCTTTCCAGTGCATGTGTTTTTCCAAAGATTGGCATCCTATCCTCCTCTCCTCTCTAAGTCTAAAGTGGTTCTGGAAGACTCAAATAGAAACCACAGAGTGCACTAAAACAACAGATTCATGGAACAGAGCAAGCAGGAAAAAGGGCCAAAGTCCGCCAAAGTTGTCTGCTTAGGCAAAAGCCCTGACCCAGCACATTTCTCAGAAGGCTCCATCTATATTTATAGCTTTGAAAAGCTTTTGGGAACATGGAACTTTCAGGCTGGTGGAATCCTGGCTTTGAGCGGTACTGGGAACACCATGTTCCCTTCTGGCTTGGATCACAAGAGAGCCACGTGTTGGGTTCATGAGTCCTTTACTGACCCCAGGGGAGACATCTGGCTCTCTGTGCCTTCATTTCTTCCTTTGTTTAATGGAATTTATTTTGTCCCACTTGACTCATAGAGCATACAAAAATAAAGGCACCATTTACTTAGTACTTATTACACCTGAGGCACTGGGTTAAAAATCATTTCGTTTTCACAGACAGCACTATTTTTTAATCCCCATTCTACAGATAGTATAACTGAAGTTCATGAAGATTAAGGAATCTACCCAAGGTTCACACAGCCAAGTAAGTGGTGGATCAAGGATTTGAACTCTCAAGTCCTAGGTTTCAACCTCTAAACTGCTATGGGATCCAGATTTTTGAGTAGATGTAATAAAGTATAAACAGAAGAAGGAAGAGAACAACCATTTATTGAGCCTCTATTATGAAGCCAGCATATTACATGAGTCACAAATATGAATTGCTCTCAAGTTGAAAGGTGAAAGTAATAGCATGTTTCTCTGCCTGCACCAAACATAATCCAGTTCAAACCCAACCTCATACCCCAAGAGAACAAGGTTACCACGAAGTTGAGTTACCAGTCATTTATTAGACCTCTCCCAAGGCAGGTGTGGTGGCTCATACCTGTAATCCCAGCACTTTGGGGGGCCAAAACAGGAAGACTATTTAAGGCCAGAAGTTTGAGACCAGCCTAGATAACAAAGTGAGACCCTTGTCTCCAGAAAAAGAATTTAGCCAGGTGTGGTGGTGTGCTCCTGTAGTCCTAGCTACTCAGGAGGCTGAGGCAGGATTGCTTGAGCCTGGGAATTGGAGATTGCAGTGAGCTATGTGACTGAGCCACTGTACTCTACCCTGGGCAACAGAGCAAGACCCTGTCTCAAATAAATAAATAAATAGATTCTCCCAATCATCTCCAAGCCCCACTTCTTCTTTGTGTGATCCTGGAAAGCCCCAAGTCACATTCAGTGCCTAGCCTCCCACCGAGTATTCAAAGGTGCCATAAGTTCTGTTTCCCACTTGGGAGAGGGTAGTGGCCAGCAAACCCACAGGTCACCCACCGTTCAGAGCCTGGCCTCAGGATATCCTCCTATGATTCACAGGGCCCTGCCCATATCATCTGGCTTTTCAGAGAAAACCACCCAGACACTGCTTTTGAGCAAACCTCACTAAGGAGCTAAAACCCTTTCTTCCTTCCTGGACTCCTGAGATCCAACAGCCTAAGAAAAATTCTGTTAACCCTTCCCAAGGAGGAGGGTTAACTCAAACCTTAAGGACACAAAGACCCATCCATCCTCCTGGGCAAGAGAAGAGAAGAATGTTTCATCCTTCACTGATGAATATCCAGCTGAGAAAATAAGACAACTCGTTCCTCAGCAGACCATTCTGCCATGTTAAATTCCTAATGAGTGGTCCTGCTGCACCTACATTATCCCATTTAATCCTCACCTACATTATCCCATTTAATCCTCACAACAGTTCTGAGCCGTTGGCTTGCAGGTGTGAGCAAGGATGCACTGCTCGATCACACTCTACCCAAGAGGAAAGAGCCTCAGTATGAGAAGGCCACAAGCCCTTCTGATCACACTCTATCCAAGAGGACACAGCATCAGTATGAGAGGGTCACAAGCCCTTCATTCTCAGGGAGGCACAGTTTTGGGAGGAAGAGATCTGCAAGAGAGAAGAAAGAAAGGGAGCCTTCCCCAGCCAACCAGCCAGATCAGCCAAAACCACCCAGGTTATCAGGGATGATAAGAGGTATCATTGCCAAGTAGTAGCTAAGGTCACTGTTAATATTTATTAAGCATCTCCTATATCCAGGTAAAATGCTAACCTCTTAATTGTATTACCCCATTTCATCTCCCAGCCACCAGGAAACAGAAGTATTATTGCTCCAATTTTATAGAAGACGAAACTAAGGTTTATAGGATTCAGAGAGCTTTTTTAAGGTCTTGGGAGCAGCAAGTGCTAGAGGTAGAACTGGACCTCAGGCAACTATATCACCTTTACTACCCAAACCCATGAGGCAGCCTCTTTTTACAACTGAGGAGGCCAAAGCAGGAGGATTGCTTGAGACCAGGAGTTCAAGACCAACCTGGACAACAATGTGAAACCCTCATCTCTTAAAAAAATAATAATAATAATTACCCAGGCATGGTGGCGTGGGCCTGTAGTCCTAACTTGAAGAGGTAAAGTAATCTTCTCAGATCAGTGATAAAGCCAGAATCCCACTCCTTACTAAAGTCGGTCCACTATCACACCAGCTCACACCAAAGAAAGTACTTTGAAAAGCTCAGGAGAACCCAAACCAATTTTCCCCCCAGATTTCAGTGTGTCCTTGCCTTTAAGAGAAAGTTTATAAGTCTTTTCTCAGGCTGTTGGATCACAGGGGTTAGGAAGAAAGAAAAAGATTACAGTTCCTTGAAGGACTTCATTCAAACAGTGACCACTTGATCTGTGCTAGAAAAAATTATAAAAATCTCTGAAAATAATAACAGCAAATTTTTGTACGGCACTTACTTTGTGCCAGGCTCTGTTATAAGCAATTTATAAACATATCAACTATTCAATCCTCCAAACAACTTTATTAGGTCAGTACCACTGGTATGCTCTTAAAAGTTTAACAACCAGCTCTCATTGGGAAAGCTTTGATTTGCAGCACTTGCCAATGTCCCTAGTGTAAACACTCCCACTGTGGCCAGTTGTAAGTTATCAGTGTAATGTCATGACCTTGGCATTGGGAAGAAATGCCTATCACATATCACTGGGAAGATGCACATCATATATCATTGGAAAGGGACGTATATTATGTATCATTGCCACCATGTAGACACAGTAGACATAAGTAGCCTCAAGAGCATAGATAATAGTAAAATGGAGTAAAATAATTGGGAATTGATGAGTTTGGAGCATTTATTACCTTTGGTTTTAATTGCAAGCTTATAAAATTTAATTTTTAATAAAGGCTGTATTTAACAACCAGCTTGCAAAGTGTCTGATAATTAAACAGTTGGCTTTCATGTGTTTGCTCTGGCTTCAGCATATAACTGGTTAGTGCTATTATTGCTATTTTATAGAGGAGGAAACTGAGACACAGAAAGGCTACATAATTTACAAAAGGCTACATAGCTAGAAAATGGCAAAGCCAGAATTCAGACCTGAGCAATCTGGCTCCAGAATCTGTGCTCTTAACCACCCTATCTATGGCTTCTCTTGCAAGACTGCTGTGTCTTTGTCCAGACTGTAGCCTGTAGGTTTTCCTTTGTGCTCCTCTGGGTATGTGCATCAACTGCATTTGATAGGTGAGTCACAGCAAGGCAGTAGTGCAGTTTCTCTCCAGGACCTTGGGAAAGAGTTTAAGGCATCCACTTGCATCCACAGCAGAACATCTGGGGCCCTGTGACTGGACTGCAGAGGATCACACCTAGCTGTACTCCTGAGCTGGCTGCCTAGGCCCTGCCCTCGAGGCCTGGCTGCGCCTGCGTTCAACCGCACATCCATTATGGAAAGGAGGATCCCTTAATGTAGCGCAAATTATAGCTGGAACACAAGCAAATTGCCCGCTTTTACTAGCACATAAACTGAGCGGAACCTTTGAGATAGATCCGCATTACCCTAAACGGCATCCATAATTCATACCTGCGGCAGAAATGCCTCCCTCTCCCAGGGCTGGAGCCGATCTATTATTGATGGGCCCCTTAGAAGGCCACGACAGAGTGTTTCTCATGCTCCAGCCATCTGCCGGCGCGGTCAATTCCTCAGGCGGCGGCAGCACATTTATTCATCAGAATCAACTCCCAGTTAGTTTCCTAGCAGGACCCAGGGGGGATTTATTTGAGGAATCAAAGTGAATGTTTCTAGAACAGTACCCCCAGTCCCACCCCTGTGATGCTAATCAGTACATACAGAACCAGCGAGCAGCAGGCGAGCATTTGTTTTCACTCAGAAATGCTACTGCCTTTGGAAATCATGGAGAGCAAAACTAAAAAGCAATACCCCTTCCACCAAGGGTCGGATGGCCGGGAGTTTCTTTCTGTCTGTGAAGAAGTAAGTCACTGGACCGTCAGAGCACAGGATTTTTTTTTTTTTTTTTTTTTTTTTTGGAAACAGAGTCTTGCTCTGTTGCCCAGGCTGGAGTGCAGTGAGGCAATCTCAGCTCACTGCAAGCTTCGCCTCCCGGGTTCAAACAATTCTCTTCTCTTGCCTCGGCCTCCCAAATAGCTAGGACTATAGGCATGCACCACCACACCCGGCAATTTTGTATTTTTAGTAGAGATAGGGTTTCACCATGTTGGCCAGGCTGGTCTCGAGCTCCTGACCTCAAGAAATCCACCTGTCTCAGCCTCCTAAAGTGCTGGGATTACAGGCGTGAGCCACCTCACCAGAGCACAGGATTTAAATGACTGCCGGGAGCAGAAGTTTCCCACTCCACCTGGGTGATAGAAAGGAAAATAGCAATTCTATTCAAGGCTTTTTATGAAAGATCTAATAACAACCCTGTGAGATAGGTATTTATTATTCTCCCCATTCTTCAGATGGAGAAACTGAGGTTAAGTAACTCACCCAAGGTCACACAGCTAGTAGATCACAGTGACAAGACTTGCAGGCAGAAAACCTGATTCCAAAGCCCATGGGCTTAACCACTACTCCATGCTGCCATCTGCAGGAAGAGGAAGGGGAACCTACAACCTATTTCCAGGGGGTCACAAACACCTCATGAAATGTGGACATTTCGCTACAAAAGAACCCAGCTGGCTCACAAAAACCCAGCCTTGGGTTAAAAAGAGTTAAATAAAGAGCAAACACTGTTTTTTGTGTTATTTCTATTTTATGTTGTGATGTATTGCTTTATTGAATGCTTAATTTTTAAATGACCACATGCATTAATGGCTATTAATAAATATCGCTGGTTTTAAAAGACTGCATCGTTTCTGAGTGAGTATTTGGTTGGGAGGGAGACAGAGGATGGATCATGAAAGGGGTACAGGAGTACCCAACATTTAAAAGGCCATCAGGGTTTAGAGCTGAAAGGAAACATTCGTCGAACACTCACATCTGAGAAACACCTTCCCAGGTGTCAGACTTTGTGTCTGACCCTGGGGATACAAGAATTGATAAGATGAGAGACAGGTGAAAAATTAACTACGAGTTACAGCAGAATAGCACAGGGGATATACACCAAGGCTTCCCTCAACCATGCGTTCTCTTTCCCCACCCCAGAGGAGACTGAGCTGTAGTAAAGGAAATCACACCACACCATGAACCCAGTCCACATACAAGCAGCTCTACATACAAGCTCTCCAACCTCTGCAGAGCTCTCATGCTGCTATGCCATCCTTTCAAGTGCTCCTGGTCAGCTCCCCCTTCCATATCTTCAAGGTGAGTTATTAAGATCCCACATCCTCTTTCTCCTATAAAGTTGTGGTCAACAGTAGGAAGAGCTTAAAGCTTCCACCACTCCACCAGCAAACTTCTCTGCCTCTATGTCTCCCATTCTTTGTGTCTTATCTTCATCCTTCCTCACTGTGGGAAAAACCTCAGAGATGGTCCAGTTGGTCTGAGCTCCATGATGGGCCCAAGACCATGGAGCTACCAATGAATAGAAACCAAGATGGTGTGGAGAGCTCAGAGTGGAATAGGAAAGGAGAGGATGTGGAGCTAAGGAGGAGGTTTGAATAACTAAGGAACATCAACTGGGAGATCCAAATGGTTGTCCCAGTGATGAGGCAGCCCAGATTATGGAACCAGGAATGGAAAAGACAGACGAGCAGTACAGTGGGTCAGGCAGGGAAGTGGATGGCCTGAGATAGGGCTGAAGTATAATAGAGTGGTTGTAAGAAGGATGTTCAGTATCCACAAGGTACCAGTTCAAACCCAGGCTCTGCCATTTTTTTGTCGAGTGACTTTGGGGACATCTTTTAATCCCACTACCCCCAGCCTCGGTGGATGCATGTAAAGTGGGGATGATAGCACCTGACTCATAGACCTCAGAGGGTGGACGGAAAATTAGGTAAGGAATGAATTAAACAGCTGCCACAAAGTGCAGAAATCAATGGTGGTTGCTGCCCTTTGAGGACAAACACCTAAGGCAAAGATATTACCTCAAGTTGGCGTTTTGAGAAAAACCTCAATCAAAATGTGTGTGCTGACAGTCAGCCAGAGAGTGGACATATACATTCTTCTGGGATGGAGTTGCTTTTTTAGGTTTCTAACGAGAACAACCTTGACCCAGTCTTATTTCTAATGCAGGAGGCAGATTCCTCCAGTAGGGCAATTTTACATTCCAGTTCTCCTGGACAGTCCCATGCCCGATCTAAATCCATTCATACTTATTCAGTATTTTAGCACTTTCTTTTGCTCCCACAAAGTGTCCATCTTAAGATGACAAATTATATGGCTACCCTCCCAAAACATTTATCTAGCCTAGAATGATGGTTACCAGAGGCTGGGAAGGGAAGGGTGGTGGGGAATAGCGGGAGGGGAAGATGGTTAATGGCTACAAAAAAAAATAGCAGGAATGAATAACAGCTAGTATTCGATAGCACAGTATATTGACTACAGCCAATAATAATCTAACCGTACATCTTAAAATACTGAAAGAGTATAATTGGATTGTTTGTAATACAAAGGATAGATACTTGAGGTGACACATACCCCATTTACTCTGATGTGATTATTACACATTGTATGTCTGTGTCAAAATATCTTATGTACCCCATAAATATATACACCTACTATGTACCCACAAAAGTGAAAGTTGTAAAATAAAACAATTTTTAAAATTATCTAGCCTAGACCCTTAGCAGCATTCCACCGGCAGAGACTACTAGCTGCCACTAATTTCTTCTCCTCTGCCTACCTTAGAAATAGAACACTCATTTTTAGTTGATGAGCAGATTCTCTTGCTACTGGGTATTATCATGTGACTAATTTCTGGCTAACAACATGTAACCAGGGTTATGTGTGACTTTGGGGAAAGACGGTGCCTTCTTTGATCCTTCCTCCCTTCCGCTGGCTGGAATGCAGATGTGATGGCTTAATGTGAGCTGCCGGCTTGGATCATGAGGTAGTAGTCGTCTGCTGAGAATCACAGAGCATCAAGGTAAAAGGGGCATAACATCAGCTCTAAACTGCATACTTCTGGACTTCTTTTTAGAGGAGACAAAATTCTACCTTGCATAAACTACTTTTATTTGGGGTTTCTGTCACCAACAAACATGATCCTAATGGATATACTCAGGGACTAAACAAGGACCCACAAATTCTCCGTCTCAAGTTACTGGAGATGGATGCTGGGCTGAAGTGGGAAAGGATGTAGTGGCTGTGCAGTGGTTCGGAGCTTATGCTCAAGTCAGGCAGACCTGAGTTCCTAATTCTGCCTTTTAATAGCTACATGAGCTCAGGCAAGTTTCTTAACCTCTGTGAGCCTCAATTTTCTTATCACTAACATGTGCATAACGTTCTAGTAATTATGTTCCAGTTAGGTGGGAAGATTTAATGAGATAATATATATGATGTTCTCAGCATAATGTCTGGTACACACATTGTAAGCCCCCTGTAAATGGCAGTTCTTACTATTGCTCTTATCACTACTGTTCTTGTTTATTGTTATTACTGTTGCATAGGTTCCCCTGGAAACAGCCCCTCTGTATTTTGATATATGACTGCATCAGGGCCAGGAAGCTGGGCTTGGAATCACCTACAAATTTCTCTTGTATGGGAGCAGCAGACGTGTCCATGGTCAACTTCTGTCCTCAAGGCATCCCCTGAGCTGCAGGAGCTGTCAGCAAGAGGCAGATACGCAATTTCACAACCAAGACCTCATGCACTGCTCCCGGATATGTGACAGGAGGGACACGCAGGAAACAAGTGCTCCCAGTATGATCCCTGAGCAGCCTGGAAAAGACCACATCTGGGGGAAGGACATTCATCCCAGATTCCGCGGGTCAGGTGGGACATTCATCCCAGAATCCATAAGTCAGGTGGGACATTTATCCCAGATTCTGTGGGTAGGTTAGCTATTTATCCCAGATTCCATGGGTCAGGTGGGACATTTATCCCAGATTCCAAGGGTAGGCTAGATATTTATCTCAGATTCCATGGGTCAGGTAGGACATTCAACCCAGATTCCGAGAGTCAAACGGGACATTCATCCCAGATTCCACAGGTCAGGTAGCACATTCATCCCAGATTCTGTGGGCCAGGTGGGACATTTATCCCAGATTTTGTACATCAGATGGGACATTCATCCCAGATTCTGCAGGTCAGGTGGGATGGAGACCCGCAGAATATATCTTGCCTGTAGCTATGGATACCCTAAGTCAGTGGTTTCCAAATGCTGATGGGAATCCGAATCACCCGGGGAAGCCAGGAGGAATGCCAAGGCCTGGGCCCTTTCCTCCTTCAAGGAGCCTGAACCACTGCACTTGTTATTAGTACTCTTAGTGACTGCCCACAAAGTTAAGAACCACTATCTCCAACTCAGGGAACATCCTGAAACAGGATAGGGGGAGAGAGAAGCTGAGATTTGTAAACCAAAGAAAATATCTCACTGGGCCACCAGAACAAGGGTGAGAGTCCAATTCCATCCACCTCTCCCTAACTGTGTTGTCCCCTGATCCGTGTCACCATTCTCTCTCACCAGGGTCACAGCAGCAGCCTCAAAAGTGGTCTTCCTGCCTTCGATCTCACTTCTGTCTCTGCATCATTGCAGCCAAGATGATCTTTCTAAGTCATGGATTTGTTCGTGGAACCCCTCCCCCATCCCATGATTAAAACCCTCAAGGGCTGCCCCTTGTCTCCCAGATAAAGCCCTAACTCTTTATCATGATTTGTAGGACCCTTTTGGACAGGATCCCTGCCTGATTTTTCTAATTCAGTGGTTCTAAGTGGGGGGTGATTTTGCTCCACCACCTCCAGCCAGGGACATTTGGCAATGCCTGGAGACATTTTTGGTGGTCACAAGCAGGGAATGAGTACTACTGGTATCTAGCAGGAAGAGGCCAGGGATGCTGAGCATCCTGCAGTGGGCAGGACAGACTTCTGTGACAAAGAGTTACCCAGCACCAAATGTGAACTGTCCCAAGGCTAACAAGCTCTGCCCTAGTCTCACTTCTTGCCACTTCCCTTCTCTCAATCCACAGTCCAGCCTCTTAGGCCTTATTCCATTCATCCAATGTGCCACAGCTTCTCTACTCACTGAGCCTTTTCACTGGACTGCTCTTCTCCCAAAATACCATTCCTACCACCTCTTGGCTTGGCTAAATTGCACTTGCCCTTTTAGTCTCAGATGTCTCTTCTTCCAGGAAGCCTCTTGCTCCAAGACTGAGTCTGGTGCCTGTGATTTACCCGTAGAAAAGCCCCTACCACATGATACTGTAATTTCCTGTTTGCTTGTCGGCCTCTCTCACAAAACTCTAAGCTCCTTGGGGACAGGAATTGGATCGTGTTCAGCTTTGTACTCACCTGTGCTTAGTACAGTATCTAGAACACAGTAGGTGCTCAATGAATACTTATTGAATGGAGAAATGAATGAATGAGGTGTTAGAATGCACTGCCAGGAAAAAAGAGCTAGACTGACAGTTCATGTAGGCAAGCCAGAAAATCTAGAAAAACACTGAGCCCAATTGCTGGTCTAGCTCTGCAGCTGTGATCTAGAAAAAGACTGAGCCCAACAGAATCCCAGTGTATGTTGTGTCAGGAAACAAGCTCCATTAAAGAGCTAGGGATGGGTGGACACTAATCCCTTCCCTGCTGCTCAGTGGAAGAGAGGTGGTTCCTGCACAAAGCCAGGTTCCCCATTTTTTCTCTAGATCCCACCCTTTCATTTATTTCCTGCCCTCTTTGGTTGTTTGTTTGTTTGTTTGAGACAAAGTCTCGCTTTGTCATCCAGGCTGGTGTGCAGTGACATGATCTCAGCTCATCATTGCAACCTCTGCCTTCCAGGTTCAAGTGACTGCCCTGCCTCAGCCTCCCGAGTAGCTGGAATTACAGGTTCGTGCCACTGCACCTGGCTAATTTTCTCTATTTTTAGTAGAGACGAGGTTTTACCATGTTGGTCAGGCTGGTCTCAAACTCCTGACTTCAGGCGATCCATCCACTTTGGCCTCCCAAAGTGCTAGGATTACAGGTGTGAGCCACTGCGCCTGGCCCCTCTTTGTTTTTAATAGTAATGGATGCCTCTTCATCACCACCATCCCCTCAGTGGGGATTTTTTATTATTTTATTAAGATAAAATAATAAAAATAATGCTCCCCACTAACTACTGCCTCCTCCCTCCTCTTATCAGCCAAGAGACTCAAGAGTAGTATAGTCTATGCTCAGGGACTCCACTTCCAACCAGAACCTCCAGGGATGCCATTCACATCATGCTCTGTAAGGGTGATAAATCTGGAAACTTAGCTCTATGGAACACAGCAAAAGGGAGGCCCCAGGAGTTGAGTTCTACCCACCCCTCCATCCACTGCTCTCTGGCTCCCATCACTGCACTGAGCCGGTTCTGAGTAGGGTCATAGAAAACACCGTATTTGCCCAGAAAAATGGGCATTTTGAGTAGTGATCTTACACAACCTCTGAGGACAATGGCTCAATCAATCCTTCTGTCCTTCTCCACCCTTGGCTCCCCTGATTCCACTCCCTTCTGGTTTTCCCTCTCTCTCTGACTATGCCTCAGTCTCCTCTATTTGTGCCTTAGTTCTTGACATTCATCTGAATTCCCTTCTTGGCTCTTCTTATCTTCTTTTTCCTCCCACTCTTTCTAAGTGATGAGGAGGTAGTGAAAGCTCAACACATGAACGGATTCCTAATCCAAATTGTTAGCACTCCTATCTATTTGATTTCTTAACTCTTTCTTGAATCCACCCTCCTCTTACTATCCCTACTGCAATTGCCCACACACATCCCACCCAGCTGCCAGTGTGGCTTTTCAGTGGAATGGGGCTCTCTGTACCTTTCATCACTTCAATACTTCCTCAGCCTCACACCCAGACAGGACATCTTTCAACTGCATTAAATCAGAAATCATATCATATTTCATCAAATCCAAAAGACTGTGCTGCAGCACTCTGTTGACCTTATAAGAAGGTACCAAAGGGATATTTCCATGTCACGTGGCTTCCAGTGCTTATAAATGCATGAAAGTTATGCTGACAGGGAATCAATAGTTATAAGACAGAGACTTGTTTGTCCTGTAAATGGTCCACTCTAAGAATGTGAGAATCCACCATTCCGTTCCCAGGACAAAACCAGGAATGGCTCTCATCTGGCATTGATTATAGAGGACTGGAGAAAGATGGATCTGGGATCATGGACAGGGAAAGAAAGAAAAAGAAAGAAAGAAGGAAAGAAAGAAAGAAGGAAGGAAGGAAAGAAAGAAAGAGAGAGAGAGAGAGAAAGAAGGAAGGAAGGAAGGAAGGAGAGGGAGGGAGGGAGGAGAAATAAAGAAAGAAGAGAAAGAAGAAAGAAAAAGAGAGAAAGAAAGAGAAAGAAAGAAAAAGAAAGAAGAAAGAGAAAGAGAGAGACAAGAAAATGTACTTCCTAGAGCCCATCCAATGTGATTCTCTGTGAACAGTTGAGACCCACAAGGAAATATTTGATGCCACCTTCACCCTCTTGATCTTGATGATACCAGGGACTGGCTTCAAATAACCCTGGTTCTTTCTGACAATGAACTGGGTCCTTTCAGATCTAATAGATCATAAAGACAATTTTACAAAAGTGAATTCAATCTCATTGTTAAACTATTAGAATAATTAAATGCCCCCATTCCTTGTGACCAGCAAAATGGGCATTTTGAGTAGTGATTTTACATGAGCCAATGGTGGCTCAGTCAATCCTTCGGTCCTTTCCACCCTTGGCTCCCCTGACTCCACTCCCTTTGGAGAAAGTCTCCCTTTGGAGAAAAAGTCCAAAATGTGAAAGAGCATTATGTGGGTGGGGACTTAGAGAATGTTGGAAATCTCCCAAGACCCTCTAAATATTTCCCCACTACTTTGTTATTGCCAGGCAGCTTATAAACAGCAGTGACTGCAGAGGGAGGAGAGGTGGTCAGACCGAAAGGCTGCCATGTGCATGGTGTCTGGCCCAGCCCGCCCAAGAGGCCAGCACCCCATCATTCCCCAATAAATCAGGAGGTCATTTTTCACTGAACTGAAGCTCAATACTCCCATCGTTTTCTCCCCTAACCAGTCCTGAGATTGCTCTGTGCTCTTTATTACCTTTCAATGACTTAAGACCCTGGACTGAATAACTTCATCAAGGTGTCAATCTAAACAGATTTTCCCCATAATGGTCCAACTCTCACAGGTTCTTAATGAAAAATATTGATTTCTAAGGATTAGTTGCAGATTTATGTGTTGGGATGCTGATCTCTCTGTCACCTGACACCTTATCAGTATATGAAAAAACCTAGTTTCTCCTTCGTGATTTTAAAAAAAAGCAATCACCGGCTATGTCAAGGGGCAGCTTAGGTCCAGAAAAACAAATAAAATTCTCTGTCTGGATCCTGTGGAATACTTAACAGCTAGTGGGGGTGTGGAGGGAAAGACGCTGAGACACCTGTATGCCTTTCTCACTAGCATCTTCACTGGTTGGGTTGTGGGAACCAGGTGCACAGAAGCTGGAAAAGCAAATGGAACAAGCATCCATCCCTCTTGATATGACAGATCTCCAGGACACAGTCTGGAGAAAAGCTTCTCGCGCACACCCCATCAGGGGCTGGAGACACCGACTGGAAGAAATTCAGCAGCTGCCATCTCAAAGTGGCATTCAATCAACACCAGGCTAGGTTGGTTCTGCCAACTCGCTCTGTTAAACATGGTTCTCAAGGGATGAAGTTGAGACTTTGGCACCTAAAACCTCAGCAAGTTGCAGAGCACAGCGGAATCTCTCCCATACCCGGAAATGGCTGGAATGGAGTAAGATTCATTATTTATCTATTTGGTAAATATTTATGGAGGGTCTATGTGCCAAGCACTATACTAGGCACTGGGGACACCATGGTCAGCAAGGCCAGATGTGGGTTCCTGCCTTCATGGAGAAGGTGACCAACAAACACACACACACACATACACACACAAACACACACACACGTATAGAATTGCAACTTCAACACCATTCGGGAGAATGGGGACACAGGGCTGCAGCAGCCTGTAATGAGGGCATTTACCCAGTAAAGGAGGTCAAGAGAGATTTATCAGAGGAAGTGATGGTCAAGATAGCAGCTGAAGGATGAGAAGGAGCTCACTGGAAAAGCAGGAAGAGTGGGGAGCATGTGGGCACAGGAAATAGTCTGTGGGAAAGCCCTGTTCTGGAGGAACCCAGCACCACCAATGTGGCCCGAGTACAGAGAGCTGGCAGTAGGCATGACACGAGAGGGCTCCGGAGAAGTGGGCAGAGGTCAGACTGTGCTTTGGGTCACTATCCCAAGTACAACAGGAAACCATTGAAGGATTTTCAGATCTGTACCTTGCAAGGATGACTTTGGCTGCTCGGTGGAGAATGGATTGCAACAGCCTCGCTGTGAAAGCAGGAGGAAAGGGGTTGATGAGGTGACTGCAGGGGTCCAGGCAAGAGATGAAGCAGTGATGCTGCTGGAGACGGAGAGAAGAGGACAGAATCAAAGAATATTTTGGGAAAAAAAAATCCATAGGCATTGCTATGGAATCGAATGTGGGGTGGGGATAGGATGAAGGAAAGGAGGTGACAAGGATGACTCCCAGACTTCAGACTGAGCTGCTCCGTCTCTTTAGTGATGGCCTCCTCGTTTTGGGCCACTGAGGGTTTCTGTAACCACTGGGAAGTACTTCCAGGACAAGGTCCTCATTTCCTTTTCAGCTCTCTCAGCAGGGACTGGCAAACTTCCATAAAGAACAACATAGAAAATATTTTAGATTTCAAAAGCCTTACCGTCTCTGTCTCAATTACTCAACTCTGCTGCTGTAAAGCAAAAGCAGCCACAAATAATATGTAAACAAATTATTGTGGCTGTGGTCCAATAAAATTTTATTTTAAAAAAAAGTGATGGACAGGATTTGGCCCTCCAACTGCAGTTTGCAGAGCCCTGCCCTAGAGGACTGGGAGGAATCTGAAAACTAAGCTGAACGCCTACATTCCCCAGGCCTGAAGAACTGGAGTATTCCATTGAAATAAGAGTACTTATTCCCAGACCCGGAAGCCCGGGACCTTCCTCCAGAAATACAGCAGGGGGCTGAGGACTCTAGTGTACCCAGGACCTCAAAAAAGACCAAGTCTAAGATCAAGATGTTGGTGGGTTTGCTTTCTCTTGAGGCCTCTCTCGCTGGGTTGCAGGCAGCACCCTCTTGCTACATCCTTACATGCCCTTTTCTCTGTGCACACCCATGCCTGTGTCTCTTCCTCTTCTTATTAGGACGCCAGTCCTGTTAGATTAGGGCCCCACCCTTATGACTTCATTTAACCTTAATTACCCCTTTGCAGGCCCTATCTCCAAATACAGTCACACTGGGGGTTAGGATTTCAGCGTATGAATGGGGGGCAATAATTTAGTCTATAACAAATAGCTACAATTTAATGAAACATTTATTATCTCCTGGGCTCTGTGCTAAGTAATTCCCATGCAGTCTTTCATTTCATCCCCGTACTAGCTTTGTAACCTTAGACAACTAACAACCTCTCTGTGCTGAGTTTCCTCATCTGCAAAATGGGGACACAAATAGTACCTGCCTTGTCAATGGATCCATGGGAGAATCCCAGAGCTGGTCCTAGGCTGATAAAATAGACCTCCAACTTCCCCTGGGCTTCCCAATACCGTCCAAAAAGGAAATTCAGGACAAATCCTTCATATACTCAAACATACTTATCTGAACTTATAGCAGAATAAAAAATAAATAATAATAATAATAAAACACCGAAGGGCATATAGGAAACAAGTACGTGCTTACATATAAGCCTGAGGGTGAGAATGGGATGTGAATGAGGCTGTCACATGTATATATTTTTGTATCATGTTGAGTTCTGAACTACATGAATATATTACTCAAGTATTCTCTACTCAAGAAAACAGTAAATTTCTTCATAAAACACATAGAAATGTATCTAGTTCTTGCCGTTAGCTTTTTTTAACTATTGAAGAAGCTCTATATTTACCCTCGAAATTACACAGGGGGCCAATTTTAAGCACAGCTGCATTGCACATGAAACGGCAGTGTGTCCTGGTGACAAATTAACAAAAGTCCCTTTTTCTGGTTTGCTTCCCAGGTCTGCTCTCTTCTTACTAGTAGTCTACTTGCAGCTTCTCCTCTTGTTTTAGACAACTCCCCTTCCTCAGGCAACAGCATCCACTCTCACGCCGGGGAACCTCCCTCCCTCATTAAAAACAGTCGGGTGGGACTGTCAATCAAGAAGCTCTGCCCGCCCAGGCGTGGTCATGTGACCCAGGCTAGACCAATCATATTAGCTCTCCCTAGAACAGGCCTGGAGGTGCCCCCCAAGCCCCATTCCAGAGAAAGAAACGTGGTAAGGTGCCTTAAAGGGTTTTCGGTTAGTTCCTGTTGCCTAGATCTTTGAGGCAGGCTTTTCAAAAGAGCTTTATTTCTGTTTTAGCTTTTTTTTTTTTTTTTGGCTTAAGTTGGCCAGAATCCATTTTTGTGGCTTGATACTGATGCAGTCAGTGATCCTGCTCAAAACTCTCCAGTGCATCCTTGTGGCTTACAACACAAAGGACAGACAAGTCCCAATGTGTACAACTGTGGCTCAGCTTCCCCAGTTTCCAAGCCCCTGCCTCCTCACTGCCCCATCCCCCCAGCCACCTGCCGCTTCAGTCACTTGGAATTCCTGCTCTTTCTCCCAATGCATGGCATAGATCTCTCTGCTGTATTCCCGCTTCCTCACCTGAAAAATTCCATACCGATCACTCAAGGCAGTGGATTGCCGCGGATCAGAGTGCGAGTTCTGCTTGGGCAGAATGGCCGTTGGTGATTGCTTTTTCTTAAGTCCTGCTCTCGAAATGTAAGATTGGTCAGTCTCTCCTTCCCTGGAGACGCAAACTAGAATCTACCAGGACTCTAGGGCCAGTTCCTGAGCCCATTACAAAGATCAGGATGACAGTGAATTTTTTTTTCTTTTCTTTTTTTTTTTTTTTTTTTTTCAGACGGAGTCCTGCTCTATCGCCCAGGTGCAGTAGCACTACCTCGGCTCACTGCAACCTCCGACTCCCGGGTTCAAGCGATTCTCTTGCCTCAGCCTCCCATGTAGCTGGAATTACAGATATCTGTCACCACACCTGGCTAATTTTTGTATTTTTAGTAAAGACGGGATTTCACCATGTCAGCCAGGTTGGTCTCGAACTCCTGGCCTCAGGTGATCTGCCCTCCTCAGCCTCCCAAAGTGCTGGGATTACAGGCGTATGCCACCGCACCTTGCTCACAGCACTGAATTTAAACATGTTTCTGCCAGTTGACCTTGGACAAAGTGCTTACTTCATATCCTCAGATGAGCTTGGTTTGCTTATCTGAGGATGTGAATTCTACCAACCTCACAGTGTGGGTTTATTTAACAAACACCCTGCACCAGACAGTGTTCTAGGTGCTTTACACATATTCATTGATTTCATACTCATAACAACACTATAAGGCAGGTACTATTTGTGTCCCCATTTTGCAGATGAGGAAACTCAGCACAGAGAGGTTGTTAGTTGTCTAAGGTTACAAAGCTAGTATGGGGATGAAATGACAGACTATATGTGAATTACCTAGTGCAGAGCCCAGGAGATAATAAGTGTTTCATTAAATTGTAGCTATTTGTTATAGGCTAAATGATTGCCCCCCATTCATATGCTGAAGTCCTAATCCCCAGTGTGACTGTATTTGGAGATAGGGCCTGCAAAGGGGTAATTAAGGTTAAATGAAGTCATAAGGGTGGGGCCCTAATGCAATAGGATTGGTGTCCTAATAAGAAGAGGAAGAGACACAGGCATGGGTGTGCACAGAGAAAAGGGCATGTAAGGATGTAGCGAGAAGGTGCCACCCACAACCCAGCGAGAGAGGCCTCAAGAGAAAGCAAACCTGCCAACATCTGGATCATGGACTTCCAGCCTCCAGAACTGTGAGAAGTAAATTTCTGTTCTTTAAGCTACACAGCCTGTGGAATTTCATTATAGCAGCCCTAGCAAACTAAGATACGATTGAAGAAAATATCACTTTGTGGTGGAAATCACAGCTGTTTTTTAAACATACATCTGACAATGTTACCCCAGGAGGTAAACCCCTTCAGCAACTCCTGTACCACTTCCTGGGAGGAAGTGGGGACCAGATCCTCTAAGATGGGCTTATACTGTGGCCAGGCCTGGGAGAAGACAGGAACTAAGGCATCCCCAGAGGGTAGAAAAGAGGAAGCATAACCAAGACAGGATAGCCTGATGTTTAAAAGCATAGGCTCACACTGAGTATAGTGGCTCATCCGTAATCCCAGCTATTTAAGAAGCTGAGGCAGGAGGATCACTTGAGCCCAGGAGTTCAAAACCAACCTGGGCAACATACTGAGACCCCTGTCTCTAAAAAAAATAAAGGCATGGGTTCTGGAGTCAGACCTCCTGGGTTCAAATCCTGGCCCTGCTACTTACTAATTTTGAGGTTGGCAAGTTACTTAGGCCCTGCATGCCTTGGTTTTCCCCTCAGAAATGGGGACAATAATAGTATGTGTTTGATGGTTTTATTGTAAGTATTAAATGAATTAATATAATTAAAGTGTTTTGCACGAGTGCTGGGCACTTAGTAAGAGCCATATGGGTGCTAGCTGTTACCATTGATAGTTTTGTGGTTAGGAAACCACCATTATAACCAAAGTCTCTCTGCTAGAGATTCAAATCCTAGGTTGAAAGCCTCAGAGAACCCCAGATCAATTCTCCTATTACTGTACTATGAATCTGCATCAAATAGAAAAGGGCTTATTCCTCAAAAGGAAACTAAAAGAGTCTAGAAATAACTCCACACACAAATGATCAAATGACTTTCAACAAGTGGCCAAGGTAATTCAAGAAGAAAAGGACAGTCTTTTAATACATAGTGTTAGAACAGTTGGATACCTATATGTTGCTGAGGCGGGAGGATCGCTTGAGGCCGAGTTCAAGACCAGCCTGAGCAACATAGCAAGACCTAAAAAAATCTCTAAAAAACCTTTTTTTAATTAGCTGAGCCTGGTGGTGTTGCACATCTGTAGTAACAGCTACTCAGGAGAGGCTGAGACAGGGAGATTGCTTAAGCCCAGGAGTCTGAGGCTGCAGGGACCTATGATTGCACCACTGCACTCCAGCCTGGGCAACAGAGCAAGACCCTGTAAAAAAAAAAAAAAAAAAAAAAAAAAAAAAAAAAAAAAGAACTTAGGTCCTTACCTCACACACAAAAATTAACTCAAAATACTCAAAATTGATCAGAAACCTAAATATAAGAGCGAAAACTATAAAACATATAGAAGAAAACATAGGAAGAAAACTTGTGTGACCTTGGGCTAGGAGGAAAACTCCTGTGACTTTGGGCTAGGCAAACATTTCTTAGAAATAACCCTAAAAAGTACAATTCATGAAAGAAAAAAATTGACAAGTTAGATTTCATCAGGATTTAACATTTTTGCCCTTTAAAAGATACCATTAAGAAAAATGAAAAGACAAACCACAGACTGGAAGGAAATATTTGCAAAACACATAAAGAACCTGTATGGAACACAGTGAATGCTTACACTCAGTAATATGAAGATAGATAACCCAATTTTTTAAATAAATGAAAGAATAGACCGTTCACCAAAGAAGATATACCAATGAATAATAAGCATATAAAAACTTGCTCCATACCATTAGCTATTGCAGAAATGCAAATTTAAGCTACAATGAGATGCCATGACACACTTAATGGAATGGTTAGATAGAAAAGGCCAACAATTCAAAATGTTAGTAAGGACATGGAGTAACTGTAATCCTCATATATTGATAGTAGGAATGTAAAATTGTGCAGCCACTTTTGAAACCAGTTGGGCAGTTTCTTAAGTTATGTACCATATATCCAACAATTCCACTCATCAGTACCTACTCAAGATTCAAATGCAGAGATATATCAGCACAAAGACATATATCCAATTGCTCAAAGCAGCATTATTCATAACAGCCAAAAAAAGTGGACAATCCAAATTCAAATTCATCCAAATCCATCAGTTAGTGAATGGGTAAACAAAATGTGGTGTATACATAAAGAAACAAAAAGGAACAAACTATTTGTACTTAAAACAACATAGATCGGCCAGGCGTGGTGGCTCATGCCTGTAATCCCAGCACTTCAGGAGACCAAGGCGGGTGGATCACGAGGTCAAGAGATCAAGACCATACTGGCCAACATGGTGAAACCCCATCTGTACTAAAAATACAAAAATGATGGCGCGTGCCTGTAGTCCCAGCTACTCAGGAGGCTGAGGCAGGAGAATCACTTGAACCTGGGAGGCAGAGGTTGCAGTGAGCCAAGATCATGCCACTACACTCCAGCCTGGCGACAGAGCAAGACTCTGTCTCAAAAAATAAATAAATAAGTAAACAACATAGATTAATCTCAAAAACATTATGTTAAGTGAAAGAAAACAGACACATAAGACTACATATTGTATGACTCCATTTACATGAAATTTCTAGAAAAAGGAAAACTGTAGAGATGGTAACAACATTGGTGGTTGCCTGGAGCTGGAGGTTGGAGTTGGGATTGCCTATAAATGGAAATGAGAAAACTTTTGGGAGTGATGGAAGTTTTCTAAAACTGGATTGTAGAGATAATTGTGGCATTATGTGAATTTGCTAAAACTCATCGAACTGTACATTTTAAACGGGTGAATTTTAATGTATGTAAATTATACCTCAATAAAGCTGTTAAAAAATAAATAATAAACCATGAAAAAATAAGCAAGAGAAAAGAGAAAAACATGATGCTGTTAGATTGGGGATTATATGGTTTGGATATTTGTCTCCTCCAAGTCTCGTGTTGAAATGTGATCCCTATTGTTGGAGTGGGACCTTGTGGGATGTGTTTGGGTCATGGGGGTGGCTCCCTCATCAATGGCTTGGTGCCTGCCTCACAGTAATAAGTGAGTTCTTGCTCTTAGTTCACATGAGATCTGGTTGTTTAAAAGAGTCTGGCACCTCCCCCCTCTCTCTCTTGCTCCCTCTCTTGCCATGTGACACACAGGCTCCCCCTTTGCCTTTCACCATGATTGGAAGCTTCCTGAGCTTCCAAGCCAGCACCATACTTCCTGTACAGCCTGCAAAACTGTGAGCCCAAATAAACCCCTTTTCCTTGTAAATTACCCAGACCCCAGACTCAGGTATTTCTTTACAGCAATGCAAAGCAGATTAACACAGCTAGAAAGGATGCTGAACTGGGAGAGAAAAACACTCACATGTATTACCCATTTTTACACATTAGAAACAATACCTTGCCCTATGTCACCCAGCTAGTAAGTGGGGGAGCCCAGATGCAAACTCCCAACTCTTTGGCCCCAACGCATGCTCTTAACCCCTCCAACATGTGATCTTTCTTCCCTTTTGCACAGCTTCTCACCAGTCAGCGCCACTGTATATAGGGAGACCATGAGGGACTCCTGTCACGTTGCTACGTGAGCAGAATCCTCATCTGTCTGACATCTGCCGAAAACACAAGCAAAAGACACTCTGAGGCCTGATGTCTTCCAACGGTTCATTGAAGTTGCAGTTGTTACTTTCCCTTGAACTGTGCAAATGCTTGGTGTGCTCGGGTTGATTTGGTGCTTTTTGTATATTGCTCATCTGGCAGAGAATTACTACTCTGCTCTACAAGTTCCCACAGATGGCTTTATTTTCCATTGCTATTAAATTGGTTTTGAACAAGACATAATTCTTCAAGTGCCTGGTGCGCTCTCTGGGTTTGCTCAGGCAAGATTCCATAAAAATGTAAATAATCGGAACACTTCTGGGATTATTTATCACAACTGACTTGTGGCTGTAAATTTATGTATTAATTTCAGCTATAAGCTTCAGTGGGGAAAAGATGAACCGTTGAAAATAAACTCTTCCACCCTAACATCCTCGCTATGTCCCCATTTCCCTTCTGCTTCCAGGGAACGTACCAAGGAATGGCTCACAGATCTGGGTATGAACGACATTGGACAGGCTCGAAAAGGAATCAGGTGGCAAGTGGGGAATAATTACCCCTCAGCAACCCACAGGCTCATCACTTACTGCTCTCCCCTTGGTCTCGGGACCCCAGTCACACCGGCCTTTCAGTTGCTCCTGTGGATTCCTGCCCCAGGACCCTTGCACATGCACCCCAGGCTTATAATGCTCCTTCTTCCCTTTTGTGCCTGGTTCACTCTTACTCATCCTTCAGCTCTTGGCTCAGCATCACTTGTTTGGAGATGCTTCATCCCCATCCACCTGCTAGACGAGGTCTCCTCCCAGGTGGTCGCACATTCTTCTCATCCACAGCACTATTCACAATCACAGTTCCTCATTTTTGGAGGCCTTTTAAAACTTAATGTCTGTCTCCCCTACTTGGCTGTGAAAATTTCATGAGGGTTGGGTCTGTGTCTTTGTCACCTGCATGCCCGGAGCCTGGCACAGAGTTGAAGATGGATGAACGTGTGCAGAATGAACTGGATCCACTTGCAATAGGAGCACATAGCAGGGCTCTTGGGGCCTCTGCCCACACACACTCAGACCATGCTCTGCACACAGCTGCTGGTGTGCTTTCTCTTAGCCAGCACCCACATGTTGGCAGAGGGCTGCTCTCACTTTGCCTGTGTGTGCTGAGACTGGAGTGCCTGGGAATTTACATTCCCCTTGGAGGCCAGCCCTTAACCAATTAGTGGTGAAGGCAGGTTTAGAAGCATGCCAGCTGGCCGAGTGGAATGGCTCATGCCCATAATCTCAACACTTTAGGAGGCCAAGGCAGGAGGATCGCTGGAGGCCAGGAGTTCAAATCCAACCTGGGCAACATAGCAAGACCCCATCTCTACCAAAACATAAAAATAAAAATAACCGGGCATGGTGGTGAGTGCCTGTAGTCACAGCTATTTGGGAGGCTGAGGTGAGAGAATTGCTTGAGCTCAGGAGTTTGAGGCTGCAGTGAGCTATGATCACACCATTGCAGTCCAGCCTTGGTGACAGAGCGAGACCCTGTCTCTGAAACATCATACCAGCTCTCTTGCCTTGATGGGACAACTGCAAGGAGCAGCCTGAACTCTCCCTGGAGTTGCCCTGGGGACGGAGCCACAGTAGCCCTCCCGTGGGACTTTGCTTGGTCACACACCCTTCTTGGCTTCTTCTCTTCCCCATCCCATTTCCCACTCCCCTACCAGTGTTTCTGAGAACCCCTCATAATAAATCACTTTCACACAAATCCTCCTCTCAGGGTCTGCTTCTGGGGAGCCCAACCTAAAACACACAGAGTCTTCTGCTCGCAAATATTCTCACTGAGCTGTGATTAAGATCATAAATTTTAGTGCATGCAAGCACTCTATCCAGACAGGCCATTAGCTGGTTCAGACAAGGATAAAGTCCCGCTAGTAACGCTGTCAGTGGCAGGGCATATTCGTGTCAACAAGCTAAACCCCTCTACTCTTGAATCTTCTCCCCCACTAGCCCAGTGCCCCTCTGAGAAGGCATGAGAAGTCTGTGCCCCTGAGATCACAACCAAACTGGACTTTGGAGCTCAGTGGCAAGACTGACTTGGGGGTAAGCCAAGATCATCTTTAAGATGCTCCTGCTCCTTCTCAAGATTTTATCTGGGGTCAGGTGCATGGTTCATGCCTATAATCCCAGCACTTTGGGGGGCCAAGGTGGGTGAATAGCTAGAGCCCAGAAGTTCGAGACCAGCTTGGGTAACATAGTGAGATCCCATCTCTACAAAAAATAAAAAATTATCTGGGCATGGTGATGCACACCTGTTGTCCCAGCTACTTGGAAGGCTGAAGTAGGGGGAATGCTAGAACCGGGGAGGTGGAGGCTGCAGTGAGCCATGATTGTGCCACTGCACTCCAGCATGAGTAACATGGTAAGACCCTGTCAGAAAGAAAGAGAGAAAGAAAGAAAGAAAAGAAAAAGAAAGAGAGAGAGAAAGAAAGAAGGAAAGAGAGAAAGAAAGAGAGAAAGAAAGAAAGAAAGAAAG